>NC_025702.1:12937777-12998021 GCF_000633955.1 Camelina sativa
AAAAAAAAAAAAAAAACTAAACACGGACACAGATGAATTGCGACAAACCCTATGAGAAGAACACATACGACTATACGAGACTTGTTAGGTTAGGGTTTTCAAGGTTTCTAAAGATGAGTAAAATCAAGAAACAGAAGAGGAAGAACGCACCGGAATGAAGTTTAGTCACCACCGCAGATCAAAACTCTTCGTCTTCCTCCACGATCATGTAGCATATGATTTCATGTATATCGAGATTTTAGGGTTCCGATAAAAAACAATTGGAATGGTAACGTTTTATTAAAAGACCAGTTTACGTATATATAAGTGTGTGTGAATTTGGTTTCTGACCGACCCGAACCAATGGTTTAATTCAGATTATTTCGGAAAAAATAGATTGCCAATTAGATAGCGCAAGAAGAAAACAAATCCAATTGGGCTTAACCATGTAAATTCATAAAGCAAAGAGGAAAAATAATAAAATATCATTGAAAAGCCAAAACCAGCCATGAAACTAATATTCTCATATTCGCTTTGTTACACAAAAATCATAAAACCTCACCTCTACTCATATTACCAATCAGAGGAACAGTCGACAACTACACATTCGGTTGACTCTCTTGGCATTTTGAGGAGTTCCTTGATAGTAAAGTTTTCTTTTATTGAATAAGGCAAACCAAGGGTAAGCTTCTTGATTCTTGCCGAATTCTCTAGGAAGTAACTAATTAACAAACTTACTAAGATTTTTTAGGTTACCCATCTTGTTGATTTCTACAAACTCGAGAGATGATAACAAACACTTGGGCACAACATATGAATAACCCATTTGATTCATCTCCTGTGAGCGATACATTTCAACCTGAAACTGAGGAAAAATAAGAGAGGAGAAAACATAATGAAATGATATGGCAGCAACTTTCATAGAGATGGAGAAAATCATCGTAGGGTCAGTAAAGCTAATCATCAAGTCTACGGATTTTCCTATAAATCAATTTCGAGTGAAAAGAATATGTAAATTTTCCATTACCATTTACATCTACGCTATACTGTAACTATATATATAAATTTAGCTTTTCTTTCTTCTCCTTTCTTTCTTTGAATTTTCCAAAATCACAACTTTCACATTATTAAACAGGAACAAAAGAAAAAAATTAGGATTAATGAATATATACATATATTTTGTCAAAATCTTAATATGTTAAGTAACACATTTGACCTTGCTTAGAGTTCAGAAATTCAAAGAGCAAAAGAAGAACGCTAATAGCATCATTACAAAGAACCGAAGCCAAACCAACCAATAACCTTTGTCATGAACTTGTACGCAAACTCACATTGTCTTTACGTGATAAAACCAGAAAACCCCATTCTAGTTATTTGTTTATAATTAAGGGATCAGGTAATTCGCTTATCCTAGCTTCCTTCAACCTCTCACTTAACCCTTTGAAAGGAGCTTGTTTAGATTTCTTTCTATCAACCATGTCTATTTTTTTTCTTTTTTGTTAAAAAACTTTGAACAAACTTACAAAAGAACACGATTAACCAAGGTAAGTGTCTGGAAATATTGAAGGAACGAACCTGAAAGCACGAGCAAAAGAGACAAATCTGTTATGGAACTCGTGAAAGGTTTTCTAGTAATTTTGGGCCTATTGGGCTGAGTTTATAGTCAGCACATTTACGATATCGGTTAAGGATTACTATATACCCGGATTGAGGATCTTCAAGTTCTTTGTTAAGTAAGGCTTTATAAACTGATGTGATCTGAAGAGAAGAGGAGTTTACTAATCAATATTATGTATTGCATGATTAAAAGTGTCTGATCGTGTTTACGTAATAACCATACATAACAAAAAATCAATGAACTTGAGAGACGATAACAAACATTCGGGAGGAGATGAAAAAAAACTGATTTGATCCATCTCCTTTGAATGTAGCCTTTGGTGATAATAATCAACGTTATCTACTAATTGAGTTTTTCAACGTCTTATAAAAACATTATAGAAAAAAGGTTCAAGTAAAAAGAAGAAGAACAACCTAGTGATGTTCTTAGTTAATTTATGGTTAATTCTAAAACTTTTTCCCCACATGCCAAAGAAAAAACAGAGTCGCAACCAATCGATTCTAAACAGTAAACAACATGAGTTGTTACAAGACAATTTTTATCCCCTGTTTAATCCTAGGAAACATACACAAACTATACTCTTGGTGTCTCTCTAGTTGTTACCAAGTTAAACTGAGCCAGTTTCTTTAGGAATATACCTAATGATTTTCATGGCTTCATCAGAACTGGAGATAGGGAATTTGATAACTGCAAACTAGAGAGGGATGATAATAATTACTTATAAGGCACAAATGAAATGCACAATTTGGACTTCTTTGTCATTCTTCTTTGACCCCTGAGACTGAGCCATATGAGTCTTAGCTAAAGAAGATGCAGCTACAACAAATTCACTAATCTAGTGGGAGTTTCTTGACGATTCCTATATTTTTATTAGCTTCATTTTTGCGAATTCTGTTTACCGAAATTTGCATTGAAAAAGAAACTGACTTGATGTATGATCAAATTCGAAATAAGTAACATAAGAATGACTTAAACAGGAAAAGTTGCTTTTGGCTCAAAGCCTAATACATCGATCCCTCATAAAATCAACTAATCTAACAACCAAAACATCAACCAACGAAATATTCAATATTTTTTCTAGGAATGAAAGAATAATGGATTTCACAAATGCTAGAGCATCTTGGCATTGCAAGGAGTTCTTGAAGGAAGGCACACTTAGCTTTTTCGGTAGAATAAGCATCAAGCCTAAATTTCTCCAGGATTGTTGAATTCTTCAGGAAGTATCTTATTAGCTCCATTTCTCCTTCAAACAATGAGTACGCACGTTTCCATTCCACAAACTTTAGCAATGATACCAAACACTGAGGCACTGTTGAAAACATCACCTTAGAATCTTTCTTCTCACGAAAGATGTATTTGCCCTTGACCAATTCCTGTAAGAACAGAAGAAAATAAATTGGAGTAGAGAAATAAACGCAAAAGATATTATAAATCAGAGGGTTAAAGTTATTCATTAATTACCAATACGAACGATTCTAGTTTTGGGCAGCTCTCAAGAAGGATTGGCAACATTTCAAGATCAGATTTAGAAAATTTAACATTCAAGCGGGATAGGTCACGAAACTGAAGCACTGGTCCCGATTTAAAGTATTGAAGTATTCCCTGGTAGCAGAAGTAAACAGGTAAAAGGGAATGCCATGGTGAGAAAGTCTTGTGGAGGAATAGGTTTTTAAACAAAAATATGCTGAAAAGTTGAGATATATACCTTCCAAATAAGGTTACTAATAACTAGATCCTTGACCCTCCAAGTATCGGTGACATCGGTGAGGATATTGCAAATCATGCTTTCTCTATATTCCTTTACGGAATCAATATCTAGTTTACCAGAGAAACCAGAATTGAGGATCTCAAAGTTCTTTGTCAAGTAAACCTTAGTCTTCAGACACTGGAGTAGAGGTGCATCAATCACAACTTGCGTGGAGCAATCGATATGGATTCTCTTTAGTGTATGAGAGCGCACTTGTACCTTATCTATACTCTCCCTTGACGTTTTGATGATGGTTAAATCCTCCAGAGCTAGAGAGCCTGAGATAAGTTTCTCCAACGTGGCCTCATTGGCAAGGTAAGCAAACAAACTCGGCATTTGGCAAGAAAGCCCAATAGAGTCGTAAGTGTACTAGTGTCTCACAAGTATATATGCTCGAGGGTATCTGATCAATAAACTGCAAACAACAAACATCAAGATGCTGAATCCTACTCTTAATCACAACATCAATCCATTGGGTGGGACAATAATCCATGCCAATATTACGAACGAAATTGACCCGGAATTTGCGTATACACGACTCCCTGTGGAAATCAAAAAACCTCTCAACAAGACTATAAGGGATATTGGAACTTGAGAATGGCTCTAAGTCTAATCCAGGAACCGACAGCCAAAGATATCTCCATTGGGTAGACAAAACACTGGTTCTAACAGCATCCTTGGTAGGAAGATGATAAAGTATTTCACATATCAAATGTTCCGGTAATTGGCTTATCCTATCTGCTTCCCCATGTGACACTTTGTCACATATTTTGGTTTTCTTCTTTCGACCCATTATTTTTGTTTCTCAGCACACACCTATAATCTGCATCATCAAATTTAACAAAAGAAGAAGAAAAAAAACTGAAAGTTACATAAACAACCAACTAGTTTTGAACACTAATCTAGAATTTTAGATGCGTACAAAGCTCGGAGAAAGAGGAATGGCGACACAAACCCTAGTCAAAATTTCTCAAATGAACTAGAAATCAAGGAAAAGAAGTATGAAAAGAAGAAGAAGAACACACCGGAATATAATGGAGTTTAATTACCACCGCAGATCTAACTATTCGCCTTCCTTGACGTTGACGGTCTCATGTCGAGAATGATTTCTTGCCCTAGACCACTGTTGTGAATTTGCCCTAGACCTTCTGAGGTTTTAAGGTAGAGTTTTAGGAGAAAGAGAAAAAATAATCAGAAAATGGAAAAAAAAATCAAGAGGCCCTCTTTGTACGCATCTAGGTTAGTAGACTCAATAACCATATAAGAGTTGTGACGTGTCAGCAAATGGTTGGGTAAACCTTTTAATTTAGAATTTTTTTTTGGTCGATGCTTCCTCTTCCTCTCCCAATAGACTCTCTCTCTCTCTCTCTCGAACTCTCGCGAATCTCTCAATCGGGAGGAGATGGAAATCAAAGGAGATTCGAATCTCCATCAGAGAAGATTGAATCGGCGGCTTCTTGTGTTGATTTCTTGACAAATCCTGGCCACGGGCATCTTGGTTTTTGAGAAGCTGATGAAATTAGAGCCTCATGAAATTGAATGGAAGCATTTAGAAGCGCTTTGTTACGAGACAATGGCACAACTGATCACGTTTGATCAGAAGCTTTGCACGTAATGTGTTTAAGTGGATGTTTAGTAGAAATTGTGTTTTCTTTTTTTCTTGGTTGGTAATAGAATAGTAGTGCCTTGATTTCGATATTGCAGAAGGATTCACGTTTGATCTTGTCTTATTTCTTGCAATGGTAATGCATAAGACTCATGACTCCTCTGTCTTTGATATCTCATGTAAGCTATGGAGGTTGCTCGACAAGGAAACCGAGTAACTGAGGAGAGAAACATACAAGTCTTGATTGGTCAAATGCATGTGGTCAAGGTAAAACCCAATCATCTGCAAAACCAATCCTGTATTTCTTTCTTGTGTGTTTTGATCCTTTTAAACTATGTTTGCAATTATGTATAGATATACTGGATTGTTCTATGTACTTATTATGGACATTGGTTTAAAACTTCAGGGTCAATTTGAAGAAGGTCTAAAGGTATTTCAACAGATGGTCCAATGTCCCTCCATGCTTGCTGCTTCAGGTGTTTACACACCAAGGTGCTCACTGAAAAAGTCCCCAGCTTGGACTGATACATTGCAGTTCCACACAGGGTACATAGAATCTGAGATTATGTAAGAAGAGAAAAGACTTTGAAATATCATCATCTGTTTTGTTTTGTCTCTTAACTGCAGAAACTTATGTTTGTTCTTTGTTCTATAGGGACTGCTCAAAGCTTCTTGCTTTTCTTCACTCGAGATGCGGTGAGAGCAGGCTACGTGCAGTGTACAAGAAGTACTGAAAGGCCGAGAATGGAGGTGTAGCTTTGGTTTCAGCAGCCAACTCTCTCTTGAGCGCTGCTTCTGATTTAAAAATTTGAGGTAGTTAATATTTTAAATAGTTAATATGTGAAGAAGCATGCTTCTTCTTGTTGGGTTTAGACAGCTTCTTCTTATTGGGTTTTGACAAAGGTAGTAGTGTTAGCGACTTCTTCTTATTGGGTTTTGACAAAGGTAGTAGTGTTAGCGACTGTGGTTCCAACTGTGGTTCCAAAAGCCATTCCTCATGTGAACCCACTAAAAAATGTTTTGATTTCAAATTTAAGAACCTCAGTTATATACTACCAGTGGAGGGGATAATTTTAATTAAGAGGGAGGTGTTGGTTTGGGATTTAAAGAGAATTTTAATGACTTTAAACGTTTTATAAAATATGTTGTTATTCAATCAAGACTTTTTAAAACTCTGTTAAAATTTGGTGTTATTAGTTGTGGATTTGTAAAAAGTTGTCTAAAATTTATTGGATTAAGAGTTTATAAAGTCATTAAAACTTTTATGTTATTCAGTTAAAATAAAAGAATTTTGGATTATTAATGAATATTATGTTATTGGTTTGGGATTTTATATCATTTTCTTCGTAACAAAAGTCTTGAAAACTCTTTAATCAAATAGAGAGATTGTGAATCATAATAGAGTCCATGACTTTTGTTGTTCTTTTGTTGAAAATAAAAACGTGGGTCTTTTGGGATATATATTCATAGTTTGCTCTGTCCTCATCTCTTCGATTTTTCTCTCAGACTCAACATATCTTTATATCAACCTTTTTGTTACGTATTGAGTAAAGAGAAAATTTTCTCAATTATGTGTTCGGTGGTTAGTTCATATCAACTAACCTTAACACTAAATCTCAATTATGTGTTCGGTTTTTCATAGCTTGCATAAACCATCGTGGTGAAATTATGTGTTCGGTGGGTCGAGTTGTAAGGAAGATGAGAGAGATAAGTAAAGAGATTTTTTTTTTCATAGAAACTTTAAATAAACAAAAGAATATTTTTTTAGAAAGATTTTATGAGAGATTTTACTAGATTAGGAAAAACAAATCAACAAGATTTTAAAAAACTTTCTAACAATCACCTAGAATTTTTCATTTTATACTTTCCATGATTTTATTTAAAGTCATTAAAATTCTCTTAAAATCTGAAACAAATACCCCCTCTTGAGGTTTTTAAAAAATCTCATGAAATCCTATGTTATTCAACTAAGATTTATATAAAATCATTTAAAATAATCCAGAATCTCTTGTTATTCAATCAATAGTTTATAAAACCAACTTAAAATCTCTTCTTATTCAAAATATCACAACATTTTTTAGAATGCTACTTTGAATGATTCTAGGAGACTTTTTTTCTTCTTTTTAGTTGAAAAATAATATTCTCAAATCATACCTTTTAACATGGAATTTTGAAGGATTTCGTCACTCAAAACTAGAAAGCTCCTTATCTTCTTCTTCTTCGTTCTAATGTCGAGAGGACCAGGTCGTTTAGTACACGTCGTTTAGCACAATTCGCTGATGCTCAGTCCAATCAAGCTTCTCTTGTCTCCTTTCACTCTTGCCTTTGACATCGCTGGCTCTGCACCTCGTGGCTTTGGCATCCCTGAATTCGTCTCAAAACTTTCTTATCTCTCTGTTTTTGTGAGTTGTTTTCTCTGTTCTTAGGTGTTGTAAAGAAACAAACCATCACCATCTCTATTATCTCTCTTTTCAGCCATAGAAACCATCATCACAATCAGTAAACTCTCTCTTTTCTCCCTCTAATTTGAAAAAATCTCTCATGTACTGCAATTTGCAGTCTGTGCAAGATACTTTTATCTTGTCGTCGTAAATCATTGTCGCCGTAAAAGCATACCGGATCAATCTCAGAAACCAGGTAATAACTCAGAGACAGAAGATGCAAAGGCTAAGTCTGGACCAGAACAACAACCTTGCTTGTATGTCAAAGTGAGTATGGAAGGTGCTCCTTACTTGAGAAAAATCGATCTCAAAACTTACAAAAGCTACCTTGAGCTCTCTTCTGCTCTTGAAAAGATGTTTAGCTGCTTCACCATTGGTAACGTTTTCTAGTCTCTCTTTCACTGAGATAAATATTGTGACTGATTTAGTGTGTAACTGTTTTCTTTTGGGTGTTTTTTTGGTTTTTTTTTCAGGTCAGTTTGGGTCTCATGGAGGGTGTGGCAGATATGGGTTAAACGAGAGTCGCTTGACTGATCTCTTGCGTGGTTCTGAGTCGGGTTTAAAAGACACACACCACTTACTAGCGTTTCCACATTTTCATATATATATTTATCTATAATACCGAACCTAATCCTCAGATTCCTTCTCTTTACGACTTCTATATACAAAACGAAAGCGAAGATACCCGAAAGGCTTACAGGGATTGCAGAGTAACTCTGATTTGCTTCATTATGTCTCAATTCTTCTGGAAACTCCAGCTTCTCTTGCTGAGGTTGCCTATTAACCAGCCAAAGTCGAGTAAATTTTGCCCATATTGTATCTTCAAAAGGTAGCTTCTGTAGGGTATTAGTATGCTCTTTAGACCTGAGAGAATTTGAGATAGACGGTTTCAAGATATATCCTCAAATGTAAACAACAATTTTCAGACATCACAATTCACAATTAATACCAGAATTTGTCGTCGTAAATCTCTCTCAAGTTTGCCTCTCTCTTTATCATGTTTGCTTCTCTCTCTCTCTTTCTCCTTACTCTGTTTTTGTTCTTGTCTAGATAGACAATCTTTGGAGTTTAGTGATTAATTAAGCTAAAAAAACATGCTGAAGTTGGAAGGTGGAAGCCATGATGAACGTAAAAGACTTGGCAACATAAAAAACAGTGGCCGTGCAGCTTTTTAGCTTAATTACTCTGTTTTTGTTTTTGTTCTGGTCTAGATCGACAGTAGTTCTATAAATAAGCGATTAATAAAAATCNTCATTAACTAGCCAAAGTCGAGTAAATTTTGCCCATATTGTATCTTCACAAGGTAGCTTCTGTAGGGTATTAGTATGCTCTTTAGACCTGAGAGAATTTGAGATAGACAGTTTCAAGATATTTCCTCAAATGTAAACAGCAATTTTCAGACATCACAATTCAAGATTAATACCAGAATTTGTCGTCGTAAATCTCTCTCAAGTTTGCCTCTCTCTTTATCACGTTTGCTTCTCTCTCTCTTTGGAGTTTAGTGATTAATTAAGCTAAAAAAAAAATGCTGAAGCTGGAAGGTGGAAGCCTTGATGAACGTAAAAGACTTGGCAACATAAAAAACAGTGGCCCTGCAGCTTTTTAGCTTAATTACTCTGTTTTTGTTTTTGTTCTTATCTAGATCGACAGTAGTTCTTCACAAATAAGTGATTAATAAAAATCTACAGCAAAATATTTTAAAATCACACAAAGTTTACTATAAAATCTCATAGAATCTGATAGAATCACATTTCATTATCTAAAAGAAAAATAAAAATAAATCTAAAATATTAAAATCTTCTAAACATCTCCTAAATCTTACAAAATTCTAAAATATTAAAATATTCTAAAATCCTTAAAAAAACAAGTTGAATACCCCCTCTAAGTTTCTAGAAATTCTTATTTTATAACAAATACATAATATATTGTTAAAAAAATTAAGAGTCTCAAAATTATATACTACCATTGGACTTGCCCTAATGACCTTTTTGTAACCATATATAATAAGATTTTGTAATTTTTTATATTTTAAATTTTTGATATGTTCTATCTATATATACATTTTTAAAGTACATTTTGGTTATACCTTTAAATTATACTTATTTAAAAAACATATTTACAAAGTTAATCCTTATAAATTTGCACAAAACTCAATAATAAAAATATTGTAAGTCGTTGACCAAATCTATTCAGTTGTTAATGAATAAAAAATTGGACTTCAATGTCGATTTGTTAAGGAAATATAGCCAAAATCTTAATAATATTTTTTCCTTAATTATCTCTACAAAATTATAACTATTCAAATATTTAAATATTTTGCACCAAAAATAGAAACTAGAATATCTTTGATTCTTTTTGTAGTTTATTATTATTAATTGAAAATATTATACTTTACCCACATTTACCTTTTACATACAATCGTTATCAAAAAACCTAATCAAAACAAATAAATCACAATTTTTTTGGAAATATGATCAAAACTAATCATTTAACCTACTTGATCACCAAACCCAACGACATATATATATATATATATACGTTGAAACAAAGTTAAACACACAGCACCTAAAGCGACAAACACATGGCTGTTTCATTTTACTATCTTAGAGACTTGAAGCCTTACATAGCCATATGGTGCGTTCAAGTAAAAATCCTGTATTCACTGTAAAAAAACAAAGAGGGAGACTCTTGAAAGAAGTCATACCATTAGTCTATAAAAAGTCAAATCACAGTACTTCCTAATGCAACTTCCGGTAATATGAGATCTATGATATTTTTCTATATTCTTGAGCTTAAGGCCTTTCTCTGAGATTGTGGATTTTAAGCATGTCTATAAGGTGCGCACTTTTGTCGGAATGGCTGCATATGTTCCTCCTGAATTTCTAAACTCCTCTCCAGCAACTTTCAGGTAAGAGTTTTATGTAAGACCAAATTTTGACCATTATGTGATGATATATGGACTTTTTGGTTTTGAAGTAGCCACTTAGTTAGAACAACTTTTCTTTAATTGGAAATAAACCAGGGTCATGTCTCGCTCATGTCAAAACAATGACTAAAAGGTACGACTTATTGTAACTCCAATTAAACTATAATAATTGGTCTCTTGATTTTAATATGCACTCTCCAAAGCAAAAGACTATCAAGAAGACCCATAAGGACGAAGAAGCTGGATTTAATATACAAGCAGATATGATTGTTGGATTTAGTGGAGTAAAGTAGTTGATTACCTTTAAAAATGGTTAAAAAGAATTATACAATGAAGTCCATATTCATCAACATGCAATTATTAGCTTTATAGAGTACAAGATAAGCCAAAACTAGGCCCGGCCCTTGACACATACTTATGATACATTTGTATGTGGCCTCAAAATAAAAACCCATTTTTTTTTTTTGTAAAGCTTAAGAAGGCTTGTTAGAGATCTAGATAAGGACCAACAGCTGGAAACCAATATATGTTTACAAGTACCGAAGTACAATCTTGAATCTTCGAGAGAAAACTAGAGAGCGTTTGGAGTAGAGTCGTAGAGAACAAGCTTTGATTTGGTATTGGTTTTTCTACTAGATTAATTGATTTTCAGATACAATCGTAAATGGCTGAATGATAACGATTGATTTAATATAAAAAACTTCCAAAATTGTTGTTTGATTTGATAGTTCTTACACATTTACAGTTAAGTTTCGTAACTTTTTTGTTTCTTTGCAATTCGTTGTGTAATATTCTTAAATTCACAGATTCACAGACTCATATTTTAATATATTTTCAATTTCAGAGAGATGAAATCGAGATTTGAGGATGGAGCTCCAAAGAAAAGAAAGAAGAAAAGAGAAGAAGAATTAACAAAATCTCTAGCCAATTCTATGTTCAGGTATTTGAAAAAACCAAAATCTCACAGTGACATAACAGCTGATGAACATTGTGAAACTTCTAAGCAAGGAGAACTTAATGAGGTTAGAATCCATAGTGAAGAGCAAGAAGCAAATAATAATAGGGTTGAGAAAGATGATGAGGATGTTGTTGGTAATCATGGAGATAGTGTGCCTTTCAACGAGGATTCTTTGGATCCTGCAAATTGGGGAAAAATTGATCAAATGTTGAGAGATTTTTTGGTTGGAAAAGGTCCTCTAGCACGACCGTATGAGGATTATAAGTTTCCCAAAAATGTCAATGGTAGACATTTTTCTCATAAACTCTACAAAAGGCCAATGAAGAACGGTGATAAACAAGATAGATGTTGGCTAATCTATTTAAAAAAGTCAGAGAAAATCTACTGTTTCTGTTGCAAGCTGTTTGCAGGGGAAAAGGATACTTCTCAATTGGCAAGAACATGATTCATGGATTGGAACAATGTTGCAGGAAGGCTTGGTCAACATGAACGTAGTCATGGTCACCTTGTGTGCATGAGCCAATGGATGGAATTGGAGTTGAGATTGAAAAAGGATATAACAATTGATAAGTCTGTCCAAGAAGAAATCAAGAAAGAGAAAAATCATTGGCGAGAAGTTTTATTGAGATTATTTGCACTAGTGAAGACTTTGGCTAAATGCAATATAGCTTTCCGTGGAAGCAATGATAAGATTGGTGAGAACAACAATGGGAATTTTCTTAGCTTTATTGAAATGTTTGGAGTTTTTGATCCAGTGATCAGGGAGCACATCAGACGTATCAAAGAGAAGAAAACTCAATACCATTATCTCAGTCACAAAATTCAGAATGAATTGATAGCAATGTTGGGATCAGAGATGAAGCTTATGATCATTAAGAAGATTCAAGAGGCAAAATATTTTTCAGTTATTCTGGATTGTACTCCCGATATTAGTCACAAAGAGCAAATGTCTCTTATCATTCGATGTGTGGATGTTTCTATGGATTTAGCTCAGGTATCAGAATATTTCATTCACTTTTTGGAGGTTGGTGATAAATCAGGAAAAGGGTTGTTTGATCTACTTTGTGATACATTGACTGATCTTAACTTGGACATTGATGATGTCCGAGGACAAGGCTACGACAATGGCTCAAATATGAAGGGGAAGCATAAAGGAGTACAAAAAGAATGCTTGATGTTAATCCAAGAGCATTTTATACGCCATGTGGTTGTCATAATCTGAATTTGGCACTTTGTGATATGGCTAAGTCATCTACTAAAGCGATTGATTTTTTTGGGATCATCCAACGTTTATATACATTGTTCTCGCCTTCTACTACTAGGTGGGATATATACAAGAAAATGGTAGGAGGTCCTACACTTAAACCCTTATCAGATACTCGTTGGGAAAGTCATCTTGAGAGCGTTAAAGCTATACGTTTTCAAGCTCCTGAAATCCGTGATGCTCTGTTTTTCTTGGTTGAAAACACAGAAGATCCTAAAACTCGGAGTGAGGCTGAGTGTCTTGCGATAAGTGAAACTCACGGAATTGGAGGATTTGAGTTTTTGTTTAGTATTGTTATATGGTATGATATTTTGGCTGCCGTGAATACTGTGAGCAAGACTTTGCAAAGTGAAGATATAGATATTGATGCAGAGATTACACAACTAAAAGGGTTAGTCTCTTTTTTTCAAAAGTATAGAGAAACGGGTTTTGAAGCAGCAAAAGTTGAAGCCACAAAAATTGCTGTTGAGATGGATATCGAACCCATCTTTCATGTTAAAAGGAAGCGCCCTATTAAAAAGAAAACCCATTTTGATGAAGAGCCAAGACAAGTTGATGATGAAAGTGTGGTTCTGAGCGAAGAGGGGAAGTTTAGAATCGAGTATTTCATCAAAATCATGGATCAAGCTCTAGTTTCTCTTCAAACAAGGTTAGACCAATTTCAAGAGTATGAGAAAACGTTTGGTTTCTTGTTTGATCTGAGAAAACTCAATTCAGCAACTGATGATAGCTTAAAGGAATCATGTATCAATCTTGAAGCTTCTCTTAAGCATGGAGAACGTTCAGATATTGATGGGATTGATTTATTCTTTGAAATCAAGGTCTTTCGAGAAGTTCTACCAGAAAATGTCAAAAGGACTGCTGAGGTATTAGAATTTTTGAGAAGGTTGAAAGACTGTTATCCAAATACATGAATTGCTTATAGAATTATGCTTACAATCCCGGTTTCAGTAGCCTCTGCAGAGCGAAGCTTTTCAAAGCTAAAGTTTATCAAGTCTTACTTAAGATCAACAATGTCACAAGATAGGTTGAATGGTTTGGCTATGTTATCGATTGAAAAAGACATGATCAAACACCTTGATTATGAAAAGTTGATGAATGACTTTGCAGAACGGAAAGCAACAAGGAGTATCTTCAAGAAGAAGTTTAAATAAGCTATCGTTTCTCTCATTCTCTGTTTTATGTTGGATTTTATGTTGAGAATTTTTTTTTTTTGGCAATGTGGTATTATTTTTTATATAAAGGCCTCAAATTTGGATTTCGTATTTGGCCACAAATATAACAGGACCGGCACTGGCTAAAACATACACTTTCCATTTCGAAAGTTATTATAGACCTCACGCAATTCCCAGGAAAAAAGAGTTAAAGTAAGGTAGAAAAATGGGAAACTTATCATAGTCTTGCATCTCATAAATACGAACAGAGGAAAAACATTTTTCAAGTTTCCACCATAACGGATCTCTACATTTTCAAAGACTCTTCACGAGCTCAACCACACACAGTTTTGTCTTCACCGCCGTTAGAATTCCTCCATAGTCATCGAAAAATTACTTATCTCACACCAATTCCGTCGATTACTCACCGATGGACACATGCATTACCTCATCTGTTGCAGAGACGATCAAACACCATTAGGTATTTTTTGGGATGAATCAGAGATGAAGGATGAAGAAACGTTGATTTGGGATGAAGGTGCGTCAAAAGGTTGGAAAGAGATGAAAACGGTTAATTGGGCTGTTCTTTTAGTATTATGGTTCATTATTGAGCTTTGTTTTAATGGGTTTGATTAAAAAAATTAAACTTAGTATAATTGTATATTTTAAATTCAATGTATCATGGGTTAAATCCTGAAAACATTATCATTATATATATACATATAGTTTTAATACTAAAACTAAAAACCTGTAAAATCTTACAAAATTATATATAAAATTTTTAAAAAATTTAAAACATTTACATTTTTAAATATTATTATTGATATCAACTTAATAAGAACTTTAAAATATTATGAATATGTAAATTTATAAAAAGTTCAAAATACTATAGAATGTGGTTAATATAGCAGGACGAGTTTCAAAAAAGATGGTTTGAAATGACATTAGTAGACATACGGGTTAAAATCTTCATTTTATGTTATGGTCAATACTATGAATATTAAAATATTTGACATATCAAATAAAGTTAATTCAACAAGATTGTGTAAAATAATTTAATCATTAGCAATATTGTGACTTAATCAAATAATAGCGTATAATTTACTTATAAACATAACAATAATTATTAAGTTTAAAAATATTAATATTTTTTAGTCCCATAAAAAGGATTAAAAACATAAGTATATTGAAATAACAACCTTTTAAGTTGATCTATCAATTTTGGAATGGCTTTTTTGGCAATTGTTTTTTTGGGATTGGATCAAATATTACATCCTGGACTTAGGCTTGCAAAATTTTAAGCAAAATAAAAAAAAAGGAAATATAGAGAAAGAAAAAAAAACCGGAGATTGTTGATTCATTCTAATGTTTCTTCGTTTCATATTCCACACGAAAACACATTCAAACTCATCTCCAATCGATTTGATGTCTCCAATTTCACATTTTGACATTCGTGTGAGGTGAGATGATATCAAGTAGAATTATTTATACTGGTGTGTAGAGTTTAGTGATAAAGGGTAGTAGTTAATGTAATCCTTGGTGACCAAGTAGAAGATCAATGTCTGATTCAATTTAGTCAATTTTAAAATCGATGATTTTAGAAACATTAAACGTGAGTCTCAATGGTAGTAATAACTAATAAGAAAGGCATTGATAATTTTCTTTCTTATTATGTCGTTGGGATATCCTGTAAAGTTTATTAAGGAATTTAACATTCAATAGTACAGGAAGGTGAAGTACTGTATATATAGCTAAGGTTGTTAACTGTTAAGGTAAGTTAAATTATTTGTCTTCTAATAATTTACCTTTGATTGAGATACAATTAAGAAGATCGTTTATATTACATTTATTAGACCGATTTTATGTAAATTTGTCTTAAGCATGTATGCAAAATTGGATGTGACTAAAACAAATGAAGGCCCATAAAAATAAGGACATCAATTATTATCAAACAGAGGCCCATAAAAATAATTAAGGATATCAATTATTATCAAACAGAGGCCCATAGGAACGGAAATCCGGCGAGAAGCTTCGGGAACAAACGATGCTCGATAGGTGTGTCGATCAATGAACTTTGAGTGTCGGTCGATACAATGCAAGGACGGCGCGATTTGATCTAGGAGCGTCGATCAATACCATGTAGAGGTGTCGGTCGATGCAATTAGGGATTCCGTGTAATATTGAGCATGCGTCGGTCGATGCAGTGTTAGTGTCGGTCGATGCAGGCAAGTTTTGCGTCGATCGATGCAAGCTTGTGTCGGTCGATGCAACCCCAATTAGTGTCGGTCTATGCATTGGTTGGTGTCGGTCGATGCATGGGTTGGTGTCTGTCGATGCGGTTGCCCTGGTTTGTTGTTTGTTTGTTGATTGTTGTTTGATGGTTAGAGTTATCTCAATTGCTTGTGTGTATAGCCCAATAGATGGAAGGATTGTCTCACTGAGTGTTTATAAAATACTCATGCATCTTATATGTGTTGTGGTGCAGGTAAAGGCAAAGTGTGATCGTGGAATCAAGGCGATGAAGAGGAGGATGTTCTAGTGACTCATTGATTGTGGTCTGACTTCGGTTAGGTTGTTAGAGTTGGGTCATTAGAACATTGCTAGGTTGATGGTTTTATGTTTATGAATCTGCTGGATTGAATCCCTTGAATTATTGATTTAATATTTATAGGTTATTGGTTTGATGGTGTCGGTTTATGTTATCCGCTGTTGTGTCATTGTGGTTAGGTGGCTAGTGGGTACGAGACCACTAGTTGAGATTATTATTATTATTATTATTATTTAAAAAACGGGTCGGATCGTTTCAATTATCAATAGGACATGTGTAGTTTGATAAGAACCCTTTCATTTACATTATAATATGCAATTATTTTAAAATATTTTAGTTTGATCTTTAGTTACTAAAATAAATGAGAAAATAAATTAAATGATGGGATAATATAATTCATAAACATTTTAATATACATATATATATATATATATATAGTTAAATCTTTAAAGAGAATTTGTTAAAAATATTCTTTTTGAGATGCCTCTTTTTAAAAATACCCATTTTGTTTTGAACATTTTCCTTTTTGCTCTCTTTTATACAATTACAATATGTTAAATTAGTTTTTAGTATTTTCTTTTTATGCTTGGGTTCTCTATTTTACATTTAGGATATAGTTTTGATAGGATATGGTTTAGTATTTGAAATTTAGTATTTATAATTTAGTCATTTTATACATAGAAAATGGGTATTTTTTAAAAAGGACAAAATGAAAGTGTATTTTTTAAAAATGACATAGGAAAAGGGGTATTTTTGAAAATGCTCCATCTACAAAAGATGAACAATAGTGTATTTGGGTTTGATTTTTTTGAATTTAACTGAAATTATCAAAAATAAATAATTATAAGATTTAAGTTTAAAAGATGACACATGTCAAAATTCAAAATGAAGAGTGCCTATATGTCAACTTCTTAAAACATATGATTAAGAGGATTTTCCACTTAATTATATAAGATATATGTGATCGCTAAGAACATTGAAACTTCTGAAGATTTAATTTAATACAACAATTACATTAATTTTATCTTAGGGATGCAAACGTAATTTATAAGTTTTATAAAAAGTTCCTTTATTATTAAACTCAATGGATACATGTTCCCTGACTTGGGTCGGAATAAATAAGGTATCCGGAATGGTTAAAGTCACAAGCATTAACAGTGCGACCATGGCTCTGGTAGTACATATCCATGACAAACGACGCATGGTCTAGTAAAGTATTAGGATAATAACAATATCCACCGTATTGGATCGGTGAACAATCGACTTTTTCGCAAGCAAATTTAATGTTGGCTTGTAACTGCTCTGGTGTGGTTTCAGGCAACGCCACACACCATGGTTCAATACAAGTCACAACGGGGATGTGGTAGATCACAGCCGCAGATAGGATGATGAGGAGCGTCAAAAGTTGGGAAGACATTACAAATTATTTCCAGTTAGATAGTAATCAAGATATGTTTTTTTTGTGTGTATTGTCTTGTCAAAGTACATGTATATATAATAATAATATAGTAGAAGATTTTTCTAAGCAAGGCTGGGACACCAGTTCTCATAACTTTATGTGATTTTATTTGTTTTGGGAAAGAGATCAAAAGAGAGGAATTATAAGATAAGTAATAAATCAATGAATCATTCCATTAAATAAATTATATATGATATATTTCTCATTTTATATTAGCTAATATATATATGATCTTATCTAGTAGCTTTAAAATTTTTGTAAGATCTTTTGATATGTCATACTAACTTGCTATATTATAAAGATAACAAATCTATATAAAGCTTCCTTTTCAAAGTTAGTATTTCATATAATCGCGACATGTGTCAAAGTATATCGATAATATTTTGACACATGTGAAAATAAATTTTATTTAAAAATTATAGGAAAAAGTAAAAAATTCTAAAAATAAAAGGATTGCAATTAATATTTTTTAAAGTATATAAAAAAAAATAATTATTATATGACTAAATATTATAGTTAAGTTATCTATTAAATTACTAATTTTAATAGAAAAATATGTGAAATTAATAAGAAAAATGGTAATTTCACGGTCATATTCTCCACAGGATCCTAAATCTATTACCGTCAACTTTTTTTTAGCTCAGTTTTTACTCATTTTATCTTCTTTTCAATTAGATATGACCACTACAAGGAATATGTGTATTCTTAGCACACGAAAACGCTATTATATCGTTTTGATAGCGATTTCGTAAACGCTGTCTTTGTCGGTGCTATCTTAAAGGGAGCACATACAATAACGCTTTTTCCCTATGCTATTAATTATCGCTCTATATTAGCGCCATATTATCGTTATATTAAAATTATTAGTAGCGTTATTTATTTGTCATATTATAATTAATAGTAGCTGTATATTTGTACTATGGTTTTGTCAAGTATAGCTATATATTGTTGCTATAATATATTTCTCACATTTGGCTATGCTCTAAAATCTATATATATATATATATATATATATATATATATATATAGAAAAAAAAATNAAATAAATTTATATGAACTTTATACATAGAAGACTCAAAATGCCATACATATCATTTCTAAATCCGAACATTGCAACAAATGTCTCAAAATGAAAATAGCAAAAAAAAATGGTATTTTTAAAAAGGGGTATATCAAAAAGGGTATTTCTAACAAATTCTCAAAAAATACATTAATTTGACATGTGTAGTTTGATAAAAACTATTTCATATACATTACAATATGCATTTATTTTTTTAAAAAATTAGTTTGATATTTGGTTATTAAAATAAATGATAAAAAGGACAAAATAAAATGCTGGAATAATATTATTCATATAAATTTTTAATATAAAATTATAATTAAACCTATTAAATATGGATAATAGTGTACTTGGATTTGATTTGTTTGACTTTAACTAAAGTTAACAAAAATAAATTATTATAAAATTTAAATTTAAAATATGACACATGTCAAAAGAAAGAGTGTCTATGTGTCAACATCTTAGAGCATGTGATTAGAGAGGATTCTCTACTTTATTATAAAAATATTATTAATAGAACATGTGTAGTTCGATAATAAACCTTTCATTTACATTACAATATGCAATTATATTAAAATTTAATTAGTTTGATCTTTGGTTATTAAAATAAATGAGAAAAACGAAAAAATAAAATGCTGGAATTTTATATTATTCATATACATTTCTAATATAAATTTATAATTAAATCCATAAAAGATGGATAACCGTGTATTTGAGGTTGGTTTAAATTTAACTGAAATTAACAAAAATAAATAATTATAAGATTTAAGTTTAAAAGATGACACATGTCAAAATTCAAAATGAAGAGTGCCTATGTGTCAACTTCTTAAAACATATGATTAAGAGGATTTTCCACTTAATTATATAAGATATATGTGATCGCTAAGAACATTGAAACTTCTGAAGATTTAATTTAATACAACAATTACATTAATTTTATCTTAGGGATGCAAACGTAATTTATAAGTTTTATAAAAAGTTCCTTTATTATTAAACTCAATGGATACATGTTCCCTGACTTGGGTCGGAATAAATAAGGTATCCGGAATGGTTAAAGTCACAAGCATTAACAGTGCGACCATGGCTCTGGTAGTACATATCCATGACAAACGACGCATGGTCTAGTAAAGTATTAGGATAATAACAATATCCACCGTATTGGATCGGTGAACAATCGACTTTTTCGCAAGCAAATTTAATGTTGGCTTGTAACTGCTCTGGTGTGGTTTCAGGCAACGCCACACACCATGGTTCAATACAAGTCACAACGGGGATGTGGTAGATCACAGCCGCAGATAGGATGATGAGGAGCGTCAAAAGTTGGGAAGACATTACAAATTATTTCCAGTTAGATAGTAATCAAGATATGTTTTTTTTGTGTGTATTGTCTTGTCAAAGTACATGTATATATAATAATAATATAGTAGAAGATTTTTCTAAGCAAGGCTGGGACACCAGTTCTCATAACTTTATGTGATTTTATTTGTTTTGGGAAAGAGATCAAAAGAGAGGAATTATAAGATAAGTAATAAATCAATGAATCATTCCATTAAATAAATTATATATGATATATTTCTCATTTTATATTAGCTAATATATATATGATCTTATCTAGTAGCTTTAAAATTTTTGTAAGATCTTTTGCTATGTCATACTAACTTGCTATATTATAAAGATAACATCTTATTATATAAACTTTAGTTCTTAAAGTTAGTAACTCACTAGATCGTGACATGTGTCAGTTTTATCGATTAAATATCAAGTTGAAAAATTCACCAGATCTTGACACGTGTCAATTTTAACGATTAAATATCAAACTAGATCGTGACACGTTTTAGTTTCACGATCAAAATTAAAAACTCACCGGATCGTGATAAGTATCAATTTTAACGATTAAATATCAAAGTTGGTAACTCATCAGATCGTGACATGTGTTAATTTTAATGATCATAAATCACAGTTTTCAAGCTTGGCAAAACAAAGAATAAGATAATTGTAATATTATTATATTAATTTTTTTTGTTAATCCTAAAAAGAATATAATTATAAATACACCCTCTATATCTTATTATATAAAGTATGGTTTCAAAAGTTACTAATTCATAAGATCGCGACATGTGTCAAAATCTTATTATGTTGTAGATTATTAAAATAATAATTTTAAAAATTATATTAAATTATACAATTTTGTAATTTTAAAGAAAAAGGAATCGTCTACGTTATATTGAATTTCTTGGCCTAATCTTAAAATATATATATATATATATATATATATATTTATCCTAAAATTTTTACAATAATTAACTTATACAAAACAATCCTATGTTATATTAAATTCCTTGCCTAATATTAAAAGAAAAAGAATTCAAATATAAAGATATGTATTCTCTCAGATCTTTGTCATATATATAGAGAGGAATACGTCATTCCAATGTATCAAACTGAATTAGAATTTTCAAACATGAGCACTACAAATGGAAACCAAAACTGTGAAAATAATGAAAAGTCAGCCAAGAAAAGGAATAGAACCATTATGAATAATAATCAGATTGTTATGATGGAAAAGGCGCTTACCGATGAACCTCATATGCGACTGAAACTAGCTACACTTCAGGCAATGGTCGACAAACTAAATCAATACGTAAGTATAAAACTCAGATTCAGCTTCACATACATATTTTTTTCATAATTGACTAATATTATTTAACAAAATATAGAGACTCCAGCTTACAACTATGCAGCTAAGAAAATGGTAACAACTTTTAATTTTTAACTTTTTCTCTTTTTGTCGAAACATTTTCATCTAACAAAAATATATATTTCAGGATTTATTACAAACAATAAAAAGAAGTTAAAACTAGCAAACATTTGAACCATCAAATTTAACCACATATATCTTGCAAGCGAATCTAACAGATATCTTACGCTTATTATATTATATGTGTTTTTTTCAATTAGATTTTGACATGTATAAACAAAAAAACAATTTATTAAGCATGTATATTATTGCAAGAAATAGTGAATAACAAATCTAAAAAAATAACATAAATTATGTCAAAAGAATCATTATTTTTGAAACATAATAGGAACAACTAATTAAGAAAATAACATTATATATACATAAAATTTACATGTTTATATCAAAAGCTTTTATCTTTGATTTTTTTTCTGATATAATTTTGCAAATCTATTTTGGGTCTTTTATTTGTGTGGGTTCTTCAATGGAAGCTATTAGACTCAATGAAATGGAATCAAAGTATATAAAGCCCGCTAAATTAATCGAGGATGGAGACACTGATGGAGGTTCCAAAAGTAATTCTACAGTTAGTAGCGTTATAAGTTTTAAAGATTCGGATAGAAATAAGTTGAGAACTTACGATTCGAGAATATTTAAGATGAGGTCATAGTTCTAAGTAGTTTTGATACAATGCGATACTCCTGAGGAGTAAATAAGGCATCGATCCTTAACGTGATTATGACATAAATCATGTTTTGGATTGTTTATAAAGTTTTTATTTTGTATATATGAATTATCTAAGGCTTTATATATACCATCATGATTATAATATTCAAATTTTTATTTTTATTATGTGATATTACCTTTCTTTCAATTTCTCAACTTTAATTGGGTTGATCATAAAATCATTATAATAGAGTAGATAATTTTCACCAGTTTTTCATCCAAAATATCTTTGGAGCAAAAAAAATTAATGGTTAAAGAAATTATGTCACAATACAATTTTAGTAATTATAAGAACTATAATTATACCAAGCAACATATAATTTGTCTAAAAGACATTTTATAAGTGGTGATAAAGAACATACTTTAACAATAAAATAATTTAGGGTTTAAGAGCATATTTTTAATGGTGAAACATACCGTAAAATTGTATGTGGGTTACTACATTGTATGTTGCTTTGATGAATTCTTTGTATGTAAATTATTTTGTAATAAGTTGTGAAACGTTTTTGAAATTTAACAGTAATAATATTTTTAATGATGAGTATTTGGCAAAAGTTTTGGTATGGGTACAATTTAGCTTTAGATTATTATAATAATTGTTATAATATATTAAAAATATAAAAATATAAATAAGTGTATGACGGTAAATACAAATATGATTTTGATGGGGTATAATTTAGCTTTAGATTATTGTAATAATTGTTATAATATATAGATATATAAATAAATGTATGAAGGTAAATACAAATATGATTTTTTCTCTAATTATTTATATATTTACTTCAAGAAATAATATTTCTTTTATATTTAAAAAAAAATTGTTTAGGATTTAAGATTTAATCTCTTCAACAATCTCAATACCCGCACATCGTGCGGGCCTTTATGTAGTATCTATATAAAGCTTGGTTTTCAAAGTTAGTAATTCATAATCGCGACATGTGTCAAAGTATATCGATAATATTTTGACACATGTGAAAATAAAATTTATTTTAAAATTATAGAAAAAAATTAAAAAAATTATAAAAAAAGGATTGCAATTAATATTTTTTTGAAGTGTATAAAATAAAAATTAATCTATTATATGACTAAATATTATAGTTAAGTCATCTATTAAATTACTAATTTTAATAGAAAATTATGTGCAATTTAATTGTAATTATTATTTGTTATAAACATATAGTAAAAGAAGTTTATACAGAAAGTGATTAAAATATACAAAATTTGATGTGTAAAAATTAGTAATTAACATAATATAGGAAAATTCTGAAAAAAAAAATGTAATTTTCAATCGGTGAATGATTTGATTGTGTGTTCAATATTATTCTATATAATTACATGTATGATTTAACTTAATTTTCAAAATTTTCTATTTTAAATATTTAATGAATTTAATATTTTTTTGATCATAATCCGGAAATATCTAAGATTTAATCTAGTATGTAATCATTGCATGCTAATGAAGATGTATTGTTTCACTGTATTATATAATGGTACTAGCAAGACATAACTACAACAATTTGATAGCTTTTTTCACTTGAAATTAGCAGATTAAATTGCTTAAAATATGCATCAAAGTCAAAAAAAATTTAAGCCTCGTAACAATTTAAAAGGTAAAGCATTTAAATTCCAAGATGATATATTTAACTTATTACATAAGTAATTTATTACATATATGCTTCTTCTTCATAGGAATATGAGTTGATGACAACGTCCATCCTCATCCTCATCGAAGCCATTCACGTAAGAGTCATCACCCTCAGCCAAGCCATTCTCATCATGCTCAGCAAAGCCATTCTCATAATCTTCATACGAGATCAGCCTTCTTTAGACCATCCACTTCTTCAAAATCACGTAATTCAGGCATATATATATATATATATATATATATATATATAATGTTAGTTATTGAAAGTATAAAGCCTCAAGCCCAAGCTGCAAATGCCTCTCAAGGCCCATATGGTCAAAAGTCATCATCCTCTCAACATAAGAGGACAAATGGTCCTGCTTTGCAACAAGGTGGTCCTGCTCTGCATCAGATTCCCTTCTCCGGAACATTGACCGACAACTTCACAACCGGTGCAGAGCATGAAGAAAGCTATACCAACTTGCTGCTCCCCTATTGTACTGGCTAACCAATTCAATGATATCTCAGCTGAGGTGTGCGGCTAGATGTTAGCCAAGTGGACTTCAATCCTACCCTAAGATAGAACTCTAAAATGTTCTGTTTGCTAATATATAAGCTCACTATATCCATTGTAAAGTTTCTTGAGATTGAATTAATAAAATAAAGTATTATTCAGTAAAACTCTCCTATTCTATATTATTCACATGGTATCAGAGCTCTCTTAAAACCTAACCGGTGCTGTCATGGCAGAGGGTCCTGGTCATTACCCGTTATCGTCGTTTCTCCATGTAGCTAGCTCAGTCATAATAAAACTGAGTGATAGCAATTATCTCCTGTGGAAAACACAGTTTGAGTCTCTTCTCCGCTGTCAGAAACTTCTCGGTTTTGTTCATGGAAGCATTGTCAAACCTCCGGCGACTATTGTCACTAACGTCGTCGAAGCTCCAAATCGGGAGCATGAAGCTTGTATCTATACAGACGAGCTCATAAAGTCATGGATCTTTGGTACTCTCACTGAAGAAGTGTTGGGACTAGTTCATGCCTTGTCTACATCTCAAGATGTCTGGTTGTCTCTTGCTGGAAACTTCCACAAAAGCTCTGTTTCTCGCGATTTTGACCTCCGACGCCGATTGCAGCTCCTGAACATCAAGGTTAGAAACTTTACTACGTATTGCCGTGAGTTTCGAGCTGTGTGTGACAACTTGAGCTCCATTGGCAAACCAGTTGATGAGAATATGAAGATCTTCACCTTTCCCAATAACTACCGTTCTTCAAAGCTCGATGTCTCGCACACCATCCCCAATGTTCAATGATGTTGTCTTGGAGATTTCTGGATTTGATTCGAAGCTACAGTCGTACAAGACTCAATCTGATGTATCACCACATCTTGATTTCCAAACTCAGAGAGGCGGCTATCATGGTTCTGGACAGAGGGGTCGTGGAGGTCATCGAGGACAAGGAGGATACTCAACCCGGGGCAGAGGATTTTCCCAACAAGTTAACTCCTCTGGTTGGAACCCGAATTAGTCTGGTACTCCTCTAATCCTCGACATGTATGTCAGATTTGTGGTCGTGTTGGCCATGTTGCCCTTAAATGTTGGAACCGGTTTGATACTTCATACCAAAGTGATGATGTTCCACAAGCCCTTGCTGCGTTACAAGTTTCAGACACTAGTGGTCGAGAGTGGTTGACTGACTCTGGAGCTACTGCTCATATCACTCCAACAGTGGACTCTCTTCAATCTGCGACACCTTACAATGGTCCTGAAAATGTGATGGTTGCTGATGGTACACATCAACCGATCACACATGTTGGATCTACCACTCTTACCACAACCGCATGTAGTATTCCCCTCTGTGATGTTCTTGTATGTCCGTCTATGCACAAATATTTGCTCTCGGTTTCAAAGTTGTGTGATGATTACCCTTGTGGTGTAATCTTTGATTCTAATGTTGTATATATTATTGACTAACAAACTCAGAAGGTTGTGACAAGAGGCCGCATAATGAAGGGCTCTATGTGTTGAAGAATCCAGAGTTTGTTGCTTTTTATTCAAATCGACAAGTTGCTGCAAGTGATATGGTGTGGTATCAGCGTCTTGGTCATGCAAACTTTCAGGTTCTTCAACTTCTACAAACCAGCAAGGCAATTTCAATCAATAAGAGCAGCACTACTTCCGTTTGTGAACCTTGCCAAATGGGAAAGAGTTGTCAGCTTCCTTTTTATTCTTCTACTTCAAATGTTATGAACCCTCTTGATCAACTTCATTATGATCTTTGGGTTTCTTCCCCAGTTGTATCCATTCAAGGTTTCCGTTATTTATGCTGTTTTTGTGGATGAGTTTTCTCGATACTCTTGGATATTTCCTCTCAAAGTAAAGTCGGATTTCTGTGATGTGTTTATTGGTTTCCAAAACAAATTGAGAATCAATTTAGTAGAAAGATCAAAGTCTTTCAAAGCGATGGTGGTGGTGAGTTCATTAGTAGTCGCTTTCGAACACACTTACAGAATCACGGTATTCATCATCAAATGTCGTGTCCATCCACGCCACAACAAAATGGCATAGCCGAACGAAGACATCGATATTTAATTGAGCTTGGTCTGTTGATGCTGTTTCATAGCAAAATGACTCTTAAATATTGGGTTGAGGCATTCTATTCTGCCAACTTTATAGGCAATTTGCTTCCATCCAAGGTATTGAATCAGCAGAGTCCACCTGAGGTGTTATTCATGAAGAAACCGGATTATTTTGTTCTCCGTGTATTTGGTGCTGCATGTTACCCCTGTCTTCGCCCATTCACACAACATAAGTTCGATCCTCGCTCTCTCCAATGTGTTTTTCTAGGCTATCATCCTCAGTACAAAGGCTATAGGTGTCTCTACCCACCAACTGGTCATGTCTACATTAGTCGGCATGCCATCTTTGATGAATCATGTTTTTCCTTCATGGATAAGTATAGAGAGCTGGTTACAGAACATAAAACTTGTCTACTTGGGGCTTGGCAGTCTACTGATGCTCAATTTCGAACATTCCGGTTATTCCAGCGCAACCTACAACAAGTAATCCATTGTCACTTGATTGTGTGGTGGAGTACCCTCAAGATGACATAACCTGTCCATCACCGAGTCATGCAGTGTCACCCTCAGGAGATGATTCCACTCTCACAACAGAGGACATTCAATCTTCTTTCTCCCACTACAGATACGGATCACACCACGACAACCTCATCACTTCATCCAATGAATACACGGTCTAAAGCTTGCATTCACAAACTAAATCCAAGGTATGCTCTTGTGGCTAGTAAAACAATTTCGTCTCTTCCGACAATTGTAGTAGAGGCTCTGGCTCATCCGGGATGGAGACAAGCTATGTTAGATGAGCTTGACTCCATTTATAAGAATCATACATGGTCCTTGATTCCAGCTACGGATGAGATGAATATTTTGGGGTGTCGATGGGTTTTCACCGTTAAACTTAATGCTGATGGCACGGTGAATAAGCTTAAGGCGCGCCTTGTTGCCAAAGGTTTCAACCAAGAACTTGGGGTTGACTTTAATGAGACTTATAGTCCGGTTGTTTGAACCTCTACCATCAGGATTGTGCTTACCGTTGCCACGACGAAGAACTGGGCTATTACTCAACTTTATGTGAAGAATGCGTTTCTTCACAGTGACTTACAAGAACAGGTGTATATGATTCAGCCACCGGGTTTCGAAGATGTTGCTTACCCGAATCATGTCTGCTCTTTGCGAAAGGCTCTCTATGGCTTGAAGCAAGCCCCTCGTGCTTGGTATGACAAGTTTAGCGACTATCTCTTGGAGTTTTGGTTTTGTCTGCAGCAAAGTGGATTCGTCGTTGTTCACCTATCATCATAATGGTAACATCCTGGTCCTTTTGCTATATGTCGATGACATACTTCTCACTGGATCCAATCCTACGTTATTTAAGTCTCTCATTGCGGAGCTCAAATCTCGCTTTGCAATGAAATATTTATCTAACTTGCACTATTTCCTTGGCATCCAAGCAAAGTCTCATCCTCAAGGTCTGTTTCTTCATCAAACTAAATACACTGAAGAAATCCTTCACCATGCTAATATGTCCAACTATAATTCATGTCACACACCACTTCCCTTGCGACTTGATCACGTCTTTCAGGACAAACGATTGTTCTCTGAGCCATCTTACTTTCGGAGTCTCGCTGGGAAGCTTCAGTACCTGCCAATTACGCGTCCTGATATCCAATTTGCAGTCAACTTCATTTGCCAGCGGATGCACTCTCCTACAGTCTCTGACTTTGGTCTCCTCAAATGCATCCTTCGTTATCTTCGTGGCACGTCTGCAATGGGTTTGCATATTTCTAGGAGCACAAATCTCTTTATTGTTTCCTATAGTGACAGTGACTATGCGGGTTGTAAGGATACCCATCGTTCAACATCTGGTTTTTGTGTCTTGTTGGGATCAAATGTTATTTCTTGGTCGGCTAAGAGACAACCAACTGTGTCACGGTCCTCTACTGAAGCTGAATACCGAGCTCTTGCTGCTACTGCCTCTGAACTCACTTGGATTTCCTCTGTTCTGCAAGATTAATTTGGGAATCTCTCAATCTCATCCAGCAGTCCTTCGTTGCGATAATCTCTCTGCAGTTTATCTCTCCGCTAATCCGGTTCTTCATAACCGTTCTAAACACTTTGACGTTGATTATCATTATATTCGTGAACGTGTTGCACTTGGTGTCCTGGAGGTCCAACAAATTTCAGCTGACAGCAGCTTGCAGATATGTTTACCAAATCCTTGGCTCAACGACCTTTTCAACATCTGCGCAACAAACTGAATGTTCGAGTCTCTCCCACACTCAGTTTGCGGGGGCATGAAAGTATAAAGCCTCAAGCCCAAGCTGCAAAGGCCTCTCACGGCCCATATGGTCAAAATTCATCATCCTCTCAACATAAGAGGACAAATGGTCCTGCTCTGCAACAAGGGGGTCCTGCTCTGCATCAGAGTCCTTCTCCGAAACATCGGCCGACAACTTCACAACCGGTGCAGAGCATGACGAAAGCTATACCAACTTGTTGCTCCCCTATTGTACTGGCTAACCAATTCAATGCTATCTCAGCAGAGGTGTGCGGCTAGATGTTAGCCAAGTGGACTTCAATCCTACCCTAAGATAGAACTCTAGAATGTTATGTTTGCTAATATATAAGCTCACTATATCCATTGTAAAGTTTCTTGAGATCGAATTAATAAAAGAAAGTATTATTCAGTAAAACTCCCATGTTCTATTTTATTCATAGTTATAAACACAGTTTTTATTTTTAATTTCTTTTTTTACAGAATATTTCTTTTTACTTAATGAGATGTCTCTTTTTTGTAAGCACTAATTAAATTTAAACATGTGTTTTAAACAAATTATTAATCTGATTTTTTTTTTGAACAATAATTCAGGATACACCAACAAATTTTCTAAATATGGCAAAAAGTGAAGATGAAATTAACTGGCAAATATAGCATAATACTGGAATGCAGTGTTCCGAGGCGACGATTCTGATACGAAAAGTGGCTTCCTCCAAGACCAGAGATGCGGAGAGAGTCACCGGAGGACATGAGGCAAGCATTCGATTTTTTTATACAGAAAAAAACTTGAACCAAATTCTAATTTGACCCTTAGACCATCATTAGTGGTGGTTACTCTCGCATAGTTCTTTTACTAAAAATTAATAAAATAATATAAAAAGAGAGAAAAGGAGAAAGAACTGTTATTTTAATTCTCAGAGTAGAAACGCTTCTCACCTTGATTCTACACCTGTAAGTTTTCTATTAGTTACAAAATAAAATATTAATTTTTTTTTTGAGAAACTGGGAAGAATTCTCCCAATAATGATATTATGCTCTTACATTGCAAAAAGTTATGTATATTGAATTTTTCGAACCAAATAGAAAATTATGTAACCGGATTTCACCAAAATAAATTCAAAGTCAGTATACTAATTGAAGTATAGAAAGAAAAATAGTGCACATAGCCAAAAAAGATGGTAAAGAGGCTCAAAGTACATTTGAGTTGATCACAAAGTCAGATATGAAAGTTGTACTCCAAGTGTCAAACATGAGAAATATCTAAATTTATTAATATATATCCAAAATTCTATAGGGAAGCAGCTACTCATCATCCATTCACATGATTCTTGTTATCAGTGAATTCGAAAATTGATTCTACATTGGGTTACAAATTTGAAACAGTGTATACATCTCTCACACATTGTTCAAAAAACATTTAGTACGTACAAGTTGAGTTCTTCATCTTCTATTCTACCACATTGATGGAACATATACTTGTGTAAATATGTATATATACTAGATACTAAATGATTAGTATTTTGATTTTTTTTTGCAATAAGACTTCGAAAAATGAATAGAAGTGAATAACAATGCACCATAAGTAGGTGTCACAAGCAAAGACAAATAAAAAAATTAACGCATAAGACAGACAGTCCAGACTAATTTGTCACAATTGTGTTGCAACATTGCGAGAAAGAGTTACGACCGCGAAATTTGCAACGATGCTATAGTTACTATATTTATGTGTGTTTCCAAATTCTAATTTACCTCTCTATCACAAATACTAATCCAGAAATGTCGCTACACATTCTCATCAATATACTAGTAATTTCGGTTGTAAATTTGGAAAACAACCATAACAACTATTTAGATTGCCTAATTTGAATTATATTAAAAATCGACAATTAATTACACCTCTAACAATATCAATCTCATCAATATACTTAAAGATTTCACTAACATTAAGCCAGTCAGTACACTATACAATCTCATCAATATAGCAATCTTGGTTGAGAAAAAAAAAATTCAAAAATTCAAAAATTACCCAAAAAGGCCAAATAAGCCCAAATCAGAAATCTCTGGAAAATTAGACCTAAACTCAATTCTTAAGGTGTAGCAATAACAAATTATTACCCAAATTAGAAAAATTAAAGGGTTTCTATACAAAATAGTACATTTTTAAAACTTAATTGGATTTTTAGTACATGTACTATTTATAATTAGATAATTAGGTAGTTTTTACTATTTGTGTAATAGAAGATTTGTGAGATAGATGAGAAAGTGGGGTAGAGTGTATTATTGTGAAATTACAAAAGTGTAGTTGGATCCGTACAGCTCATTTAGTGTACGGAAATACAAAAATAGAAATATTTTTAATTTATTCATATTTAATGTACTTTATATCAGCTGTACGGATGAAAATGTATATATTAATATACATATGTATACTAAACTAGCTGTACACCTCAAATATATATATTATTATTTACCTGTACACTTAATAAACTGTACGGATTGCATCTGTATATTTAATGATTGTACGGATAAAAATTTGTGAACTTTATTTTACCTAATAAAAACAAATCATCAAACAAAATGGATATCAAATAATAGATGCAAGAATATAGAATTTTATATACCTAAAATTTTTTAGAATATAAATTTATTTTGATTAGTATTTTAATTATTAAATTCAAGGGATCATGTAATAAAATAATAAAATATTTAATTTTAATGGCATACTTGTAAATAAAAAGAATTTTTGAGGGTTAGAAAGTAATGTAAATAGTAGTGAATAGTTGAAGGTGATTATTTTGCAAATTATAAATAGTGAATGTAATAAATTACCAATTATGTTTCAAAAATGTACTAATTTTCCAAATATCTCAAAATTAAAAGACATTTTCATATACATATATTACACTATTAAAAACTACCATTGTACTTCAAATTATTTATATACAATATGGTCAGCACATTCAAGATATACAAGGCCCATCCATAGCAAATAGAATCAACTGAAATCAGTATAGTAAACAGAACATCTTATATATTGTTATCCGCTTTAACAACACGATCTTAATTAGAGTTGTAAATTAAGATATTAGCGTAGTAAACTTTCTTGAAGACAAATTATATAAACGTATAATAATACTTTGAAGGTGTCCGAAGTTATGATCATTTCCTTAACCCCTCATGCTGAAACATGGATCATACTTCTCTTCAATAAAACATATGTTTCATTGGATACCCGAAAACAAAAGGCGAGCTAAGTACTAAAATAGTTTCATCAGGAACATATGTTCAATAGACTAAGACTACATCAACCGATTTACCTATGCTTTAACAATGACAACCTCTCATTCGGTAGAGGCTTTTGGGATTATCAAGAGTTTCTTCAAGATATCTTCTGTATAATCCGAATCTAAATGTAGAGTCAGTTTCCTGAGGGCAGCAGAATTCTCTAAGAAGTATCTTGCTATCTTCAATTTAATTTCGCACCAAGTCCCGAGAATGTGATTTGGGAATCAACAAACTCAAGAGACCATGGCAAACTCATGGGCACATATGATAAATTAATGTGACTTCTCTCCATGTGATATAGCTCCTGGTAGTTGAGGAAAAATGAGAGGATAGTTAATCACACAGTGAATGGATATTTCAGAAGCTCCATATAGAGATGAGGAAAAAAAATATCACAAGGTTTAGCAGATTAATCACCAAGTCGAGGGATTTCAGATTAGGGCAGCTCTCAAGAAAAGTTGCCAACCATTCAAAAGTTCCGGTTTCTCTCTATCAACCATGTTTTTTTTTATTCTTGTGTACAAAACTTTACCTAACAAAATTGAAAACGAAAGTTTAAGAAAGAGACGATTTGGTGGCGTATGAAATTACGGAAACATAGCTTACGATCAATCAGCCAAACAAAAAAAACCCTAGGTTAGTAATCTTAGACATATATATATCCAAAAAATAAAATTAAAAAAAAAACACCCGTACGGTATGGAGGATAATATTTGAAGAACACGAGACGAACGTAAGTGCGAGCGAGAAAGATATACGAATCCTTTGGTAACCTTTGTTTGTTGCACACGCTCGTGATAGTGAAGACTGAAGATGGTGCTTCCCCTCATTTTGGGCCTATTAGGCTGAGTTTGATACTAAACAAATTTATCGTATTGTCCAAGTTCTACTAAAATGAATTTAATTCAATACGATTATAATTTATAACCAGCTTACTGATAAAAGTTTTGTTTATAAACCAGCTTATTGAAATGACGCCGTACTAAAATGAATTTAATTCAATACGATCATAATTTATAACCAGCTTACTGAAAAAAGCTTTGTTTGGTAGGAGCACCTCCTTTAGTCTAGGTCGGTTTAGTCTAGGTCGTGAGCTTCCTTAATTAGACAATTCAGCCGATCTCTTCACCAAATCTTTACCGACGTCAACATTCAGGAAGCTCACGCACCAGATTGGAATGCGGAGACTTAAGGACTTCTAGGGATGCTTGGAACAGGGGGGAGTAATGCGTGATGTACTCTTTTTCCTTCACCATGGTTTTGTCCCAATGGGTTTTCCTGGTAAGGTTTTAATGAGGCAGCACCCCCAAGCGCATTACAGAGATCCTACTTAGCATTTGCACGGTTATATCATCCAAGGGGGAGTGTTGTAAAACACGGATGGTGGATTACCATAACCGGCCTATACTCGGCCCGTACTCGGCCCATGTACGTCCAAGACATTAAAGCCCATCGGCCACCTCCTTTAGTCTAGGTCGGTTTAGACATCCTAATGTACTTGGGCTTTGCCCTTCACTATATATATGTAATGTTCCATTAAATCATGAATAATAAGACAAGAGAAAACCTCCTTCGAGTTTCTCTAGTTTACAACATGTTATCATACTAGGATTTACCCCGTGGTACACCACGGGACAATTTTTGCATTGTACTTTTATGTATAAATTTTATGATTTTGTATTATGAGTATATTGAGTTTCTTTGAATTGAAATATATATTTTACAATATTATATAAATATATATGTTACGTTATACCGCTAAAAAAAATTGTTTTACACTCTTAATTAAACTAATACAATTTGATATATCTAATATTAGTGGTGTTAACAAAATATTAAATTTAACTCGTGTTATAGTATTGAGTTATAATGATGTGTTTTACTTTTATTAATATTGTATCAAATTTTTCCCTTCATATAACTCCCATATCGTGTTTTTTATATATCTAATTGATAGTAGGGTTTACAGCCAGGGTATCAATTCCCTATGCAGTTGTAGTACAAAAGGTTATCAATCCAAATGGTTGTTTATTGCTAGCAGGAAGGATATGATCAGGACAATACAAGTCAAGCCAAGCAGATAGGGTTTTTGTTCTAACAGTCCTAAAATAAATAATAGAAAGGAATATAAACAAAGAAACCACACGACCTAAGCACTCCATGCAAGCAGTCGAGTACAGGATCGAGTGGGGTGATCGAGTAAGCAAATGAGATATGAACAGCTCGAAGTATTACTCGATGCAGGTTATCATGTACCTGATCGTGTAATTGGTCAAGTAAGTAAAGAAAATGTAAACAAATAAAATATGAAAGCTCGTAAGGATGGGGTAATCGAATCCTAAGTATTCTAGACCAGTACAGATGCCTTATATGCCTCAAGCAATTATGTCCTAGACAATTAATCTCTAAAACCTTGTCACCACACTCTCGCACTAGCAAAAATCAACCTTGATCACTTACCACACTCTCGCACTAGCAAAAATCAACCTTGATCACTTACCACACTCTCGCACTAGCAAAAATCAACCTTGATCACTTACCACACTCTCGCACTAGCAAAAATCAACCTTGATCACTTACCACACTCTCGCACTAGCAAAAATCAACCTTGATCACTTACCACACTCTCGCACTAGCAAAAATCAACCTTGATCACTTACCACACTCTCGCACTAGCAAAAATCAACCTTGATCACTTACCACACTCTCGCGCTAGCAATATGAACAAGCAGACATTAAGAACTATTCACTATTGTGAGTAAACTCAAACTCATCTAATCCCTTACTCAGAGTCAAGTAAACTTCTAGCATTAGCTAATTCACGCATCTCATCTACACCTCTCGGTCGCTGAAACGCCCTAGATCTAATCTCAACCTCTCGGTCTGTTGACAGCATTAAGAATACTATATTTATTTTTAGTAATTTTTTTTTTAATTTTCCTTTTTCTTGGATTATGGACATCTTAGAGGGATAGCTATAACCCCAAATATTCAAAAAAAAAAATTCAAATATACGAATCTATACACTATATAACCCCAAATATACAAATAAACAATATATAAACAAAGAAAATAAGTGAAAATAAAAAACTACATTACAAAAATACTAATTACAAAAAAAGTAACTAACAAAATATATAATCTCGTGCTGTAGCAATAATGATAATAATTTGTGTTTATGAATGTTTAATATCCACAGTAAACAATAAGAGAAGAAAAAAATTAAAAATAGTAATATTAGACATGACTTATAAACTGATGGAGGTATCATATTCCTTCCTTAACCGCTTCAACCATTTATTGTATTTAATCTATACACCAAAATAGAATATATATATATATATATAGAATTCTTAGTATAGATATTATTCAAAAAAAAACTATGATTTACCAAATATTTAGGAAGTAATTACCATTCCTTTTCCTAATAGAGATTTTTGGAAAACTTCTTTAAAAACAACATTGGTTGTCTTTGTTTGAGGTTTTCCCTCACTATCGTAATTTTTATTTGTTTGACTTTTTACTAAGTAGATAAAGTTAACAAAATAAAAATCTCAGATTTGTTTGAGATTTCACTTTTAAAATTTTTAAGAGTGAAAATATTAATATTAATTAAATATTTTATAGACTTAAATATATTATAATATTTTAAAAATTTCGACGGAGTTCAAATATTTATAATAATTTTAACATTCTATAAGAATTTAAATATTTCTAATCTCTTAAACTTTTTTAAAAACGTAAATATATTATAATATGTTTACTTTTTAAAAGTTTAAATAAGCTCAAATATAGAACCAAATTAAACTGTTAAATTTGGAGACATGATAAATCAAGCTTCCTGTTTATTTGTACTCAAAACATATTAGTCATATATTTATAGTGATTCTGAACCATATTCCAAAATATTTAGTCGATATGGGATATAAAATACACATTTTCTGTAAATTATTTTACAACTTTACATATATATAATTTCTGCGGTTTTTATTTTTTCCATCTATACTAATCATAATTAATTACTATAATTTCGTTAAGGAAATATTAAAAAAATCTAAACTAAATAATGATTTGTTTTTATTTAATTGTATTCAGTTGATTTGTTGTTTCCGTAAATATCTCATAATATAAAAGCAAATCAAATAAGTTTACATATATATACAATTTCATATTTAATCTATTGATTATTTTGGAAGCAACAAAGTCACAATTGATAAGTATTAAAGATTTCTCATTATTATTAATATTCATAATAATTATAGGGATTAAGTATGGTAGTAGTTAATATTTGATATTACTGAAGCCATTAAATACTCTGATACCAATATTCTTATTTATAGGGATTATACCTCTGTTTGGTTGTGTGTTTAACTATTCTTGAATCAAATAATGTACAGGATCCAAAAATTATTAATCTGGAGAACAAACAGATCCGCAAATTTTTTGTCTTCTATTTTCGGGTCAGAGGGGATCCGCGTCCCGATCCGGTTAGTTTTAAGTGATCGACCCAAGGGTATAATGGTCATTTAGATAAATCGAAACTATAGGTTAGTTTAATTAAAATAAGTGATTCTCTAATCATTTTTAATGAAAAACCTACCAAAACAAAGCCATGGTCCTATTTGAGTCTAGTGAGTACTTCAGCTTTAATAGAATAGATTAAATATATTATAAGATATTATTGCCTCTGTTACGGTATATTAGTGAATGTGATTTTTTTGATTGTAGAAGGAAACTGCGAAATCAATTAATTTAGAATTTAGTTTTTGACCATTAGTATAAATCGTATATGGAATTGAGATATTTTTGTTTCTATTACCGAAAATAATTAAATGATGTTTTACTTTTTTATAGAAGAATCGGAGCTATAAAATTGAAAAAGAAACTCTTAATCAAGTAGAGGAAATATAAGGAATACTCCACATCAATATTCCTGAGTCATTAAAGGTTAATTTGACATGGTCCCATTAGAATTTGTATAGATAATTAATGAGGATCTGATTAGTAAAATCGGATATTAATTTATGATTTTAAGTAGACACGACAGAAAAGAGAAGAGGACACAAATTTGTACTTCAAAAATTGTTAAGATAGATAATGATTACTCAACTTTACTCGTTTTTAAAATTAAATTTGTGATTGTTTGGGTAAAACACGGTTCAATGGAATACTGTAATTATTAATATATATTATCTCCCTCTGCTATGAGTTGATCAATATCATTTGAGCTGATCATATAAGATCTAGCTGTCATGTGAATTCATAAAGCAGGGAGTAAATATAACAACGCTAATAAGTAATAATAATAAATATCAGTTAATTATCAAACCAACCATGAAACTACGACTCTCATTGTCGCTTCGTATATAGTATATACCACAAAATCATAAAACCTCTCTACTCATTTACCAGTCAAGGACGACTTCACATTCGGTAGAGCCTCTTGGCATTTTAAGGAGTTCCTTGAAAGCAGACTTTTTTAATCTTGAATGACTAGTCAATAGAGTGAGATTCTTGAGTATTGCTGAATTCTCTAGGAAGTACCTTCCTAGCCTAATAGCTACAAGACGTTCCCAGTTTTGATTCTGAAATCAACAAATTCCAGAGAAGATAGCAAACACTCAGGCACAGGTGAAAATATGATTTGATTCGTCTCATCAGGAGCCGATCTTTTGTCATAATCGAATACCTGAGTTACACAAAAAAAAAAAAAAAAAAAAAGTGGATGAAAACACACCAAATGAAACAGAGAAAAGCGTAAACTTATAACCAACCTCTTCAACGACTTAGACAACACCCGAAAAACTTTAGCTTTACAACTAACACTTCCCTTAACCTCCAACTCTTCCAAGACAGGGCATGACGAGACAAGTCTCTCAAAAGTGGCCTCATCGGGAAACCAAACAGAAGTCAAGTGCATAGTCTTCAGGCAAGGTAAGGAAACCATCTCAGCATTTGTTCTTTATTCTTATGAATCTTTTCGTTTTGATCCCTGCTTGTACCTGATGCCTAGTTATATCTCAATACCAGTAAATGAAATATGATTTTTAAACAAACAAACAAACAAACCAAATAAGTAAAGCATTTAGTCATTTGCTTAACTTTATTATAAAACAACGTTCCTTAAATATGTCGAAACCATAATAGTCTCTACAGATGAACGAGAGACTTATAGTTGGCTACCGAAAACAAAGAGATCAACAGATTCTAAACAAAAAGCCTACACCTGCATTTCTGGTACGGTAAGGGCTTAAGCTTCACATCTTCTCTCTCTAGTCGTTACATGTCAATATATGACGACTTTGCATGTGATAGAGCGTCTTGGGAGTTCCAGGAGAGTCTTGACAAGGTACTTTTCATTTGTACAATAATAATTCAAACGTACGGTCAGTTTCTTGAGATTTGTTGAATTCTTTAGTAAGTGCATTACTAGCATCAGTTCTGCAGGATGTCCTGAGAAGCTGGTTTTGATATCAACATACTCAAGCGACGGCAACAAACACTCTTGCACAGCGAAATAACTGAATTGACGCAACTCTTTGGATTTCATCTTCTTAGAGTTAGTATTCCATACCTGACCAAGAAAACGAGATGAGTAAAGGTAATGCAAAGATAGGCAACACCTTTCGCAGATCATATGAGAAATAAGGTTAAGCAGATGATCACCAAGATAAGTGACTTCAAGTTTGAGAAGTTCTTTAGAAAGGTTGGTAACCATATCAAATCAGATACACGAAAAGTCACACGCAGGCTGGAGATGTCACCAAACTGAGGCAACGGTTCTATTCTCGAGTATTGCAGATAAGCTGGAACCAAATGTAAACAAAATGTAGGTCAGAAGCTTTCATGATAGAAAATCTCATATGTCATATACAACCGAAATTGTCATACATACCTTGAAAGTGTCTCTACATAAAGTCATGTCCCTGAACTTTGAAACCCCGTGGAGAAAACTGCGTATAGTACTTCTCCGCGATGAAATGCTTGCTTCATCCAAAACATACAAACCAAAGGACAGAGAGATATCTACCTTGGCATTGGAATCCACATCGTTTATTATAAAACTCTCTGACAATTTATCACTGATGCTCAAAAGGCATAGTCGAGGAGCATTAATCACAAATCTTGAACCAAAAGACTTTGGAATCATCGTTATGTCTGTTTTTATTCTGAGCTTCTTCAATGACCTAGAGACCACCCGAAAGAGTTTGACATCATCATTCACACACCCGGAAATCTTCAACTCCAAGACAGGACAGCTAGAGACAAGTCTCTCAAAATTGGCCTCTTTGCCATACCAAATATATTTCAAATGCATCGTCTTCAGACAAGGTAAGGAAACAACCTCGACATCACCCAAGGTTACATAAAAGAGTTTCAAGGAGACCAGTGTCTCACAGGTGTAAAGCCTCAGGGGCATCTCATAAGTAGGACCTGGTGTAAACCAAACATCTAGATGTTGGATCTTACGCTTAACTATAGCATCAATCCATGGCGTGAGATAAAAGGGAGCATCATCTACACCTTTCTTAAATCCGATATTACCAATAACTAACCTGACTTGGTGTAAGCATGAAACCCTATTGGAATCGAAAAACTTGTCACCAAAACTCTTAAAGGCATGGAACTTTGGGAGGTGCAAACATGCCAAAAATAAACTAGGAACAAAAAGCCAGAGACTTTTCCACCTGGTTGACAAAACGCTTGTCTTAACAGTTTCCTTTGCGGGAAGATGAGAAAGTATCTGACATATCAAAGGATTAGGTAATTGGCTTATCCTATCTTCTTCCTTCAACCTTTTGGAACAAGCCATTTGTTTAAAGGTCTGACTATTTACCCTAGTCAGGTTAGGGTTTTTAATTAAAGGTCTTATGAAAATTATTTCTACAACAGCAAAATAAGGGCAAAAAGTCAGAAAAAAAAAAAAAAGAACCTGCTGTGTTTAAAAAAGAACCAACAGCTAGCAAAAGAGCTTATACATAAAAATAAAAATAAAAGACCTAATTAGAGTTTGAACAATTTGTGGATATAACCATCAAATTCGAAAAACTTGGTAACTGGTGACTATTACATGAGCAGCAACCATAAGAAAGACTTAAACTGCAATATTTGCTTTTTGGCACAACGCCTAATACATCCTCCTAAAATCAACTAATTTAACGACCAAAAAGATCAACCTACCTTAATCGAAATGTTCAGCCATATATATTCTTAGGAATCACAGAACAATGGAGTTCACAGACGCTAGAGCATCTTGGCATCGTAAGGAGTTCTTGAAGGAAGGCACACTTAGCCTTTCCGGCATAGTAAGTATCAACCCTAAATTTCTCCAGGATTTTTGAGTTCTTCAAGAAATATCTTACTAGCTCCAATTCTCCTTCATACCCTGTGATTGAACGTCTCCATTCCACAAACTTGAGTGATGATACCAAACACTGAGGCACTGTTGTTGAAAACATCACCTTATTCTTCTTACCACGCATGGATCGGTCCTTAACCAATTTCTGCAAAAACAGAAGGAAACAAATTGACGAGAAAATTTAGACAAAAGATTTTCACAAACAATAAGCATAAATCAGGGTTATAGTTATTCATTACCATTACTAAAGATTCTAGTTTTGGGCAGCTCTCAAGAAGGGTTAGCAACGTTTCAAGATCAAATTTAGAAAATTCAACATTCAAGCGGGATAGGCCACGAAACTGAAGCAGTGGTCCCGATTTCGAGTATTGAAAGATTTCCTGGTAACACAAGTAAAGGAGGAATGATAGGGTGAGAAACTTCATATATATATATATATATATATATGCTTAAAGAGAAGAGATGTATACCTTCCTAATACCATTACTAATAATCAGCTCCCTAACCATTGGTATGCAGGTGAGGATGCCATGAATCATGCTACTACTTTATCTCCTATAGCTTAAATCAAAATCTAGTTTGGCAGAGGAACCCAAATTGACGATCTGAAAGTTCATTGTTGAGGAGACCGTAGCCTTCAAAGACTGCAGTAGAGGTGCATCAATCAAAACTTCAGAAAACTCACATATGTAGGCTGTCTTTAGCGTGTGAGAGCGCACTTGTACAACATTTGCATCATCATAAGTTGGAGATCTGATGATGGTTAAATGTTCCAGAACAGGGGAGCCTGAGATAAGTTTCTGCAAGGTGGTGTCGTTGGGATACTTATTATACCCTAAATGCATGAACTTCAGACAAGGTAAGGAAACAAACTTGGCATCACACATGGTTACATCATAGAGTCGTAAGTGTACCAGTGTCTCACAGGTATATAAACTCAGGGGTATCTTCCTATCATATCCAGAATAATCAATTTCAAGATGTTGGATCCTACGGTTAGTTACAGCATCAATCCATGATGCGAGATAACTCCTACCAAGACTATAATAACTTAAGCGGAGTTTGCGTATCCATGACTCCCTGTGGGAGATAAAAAAACCTTTCAACAAAACTCGCAAAGGCATCGAAATTTGTAAATTCGTAGGAGGTTAAGTCCAATCCAGGAACAGATTGCCAAAGATATCTCCATCTGGTAGACAAAAGGCTTGTTCTGACAGCATCCTTTGTAGAGAGATGATAAAGTATTTCAGATATCAAATGTTCCGGTAGCTGGCTAATCCTATCTTCCTCTTCCTTATGTGACACTTTTACTTTGTCACATATTTTGGTTTTCTTCTTTCTTCTATCCACCATTGCTCTCTATCTTAATACAACTAATCTGCATCATCAAAAAATTTAAGAAAGTAAAAAAAAAAAAAAAAAAAAAACTGAAGGTAGAGATAACAACCAACTAATCAAAATTCCCAAAAACAGATATCGAACTACTATAAGTGTGTTTACAGAAACAACAATCGAATGAAATTTACGGACAGTGATAAAAATTGCGAAAAAAGTCTCTACACAAAAACACAGATATCAGGAAGAACACATGCGAGGGAGTTGAACAAATTAAGTTAGGCTTTTCAATGTTTCTGAAGATGACTACAAATCAAGGAAAATAAAAAGCAGAAGAAGGACGCACCGGAGTGGAACTTAGTTACCACCGGCTGATCAAACCTATTCGTCTTCCCCTGTCAACTGATAATTACTTTTCCAGTTAATTTACCCAGTTTTTATCTCTTCATACAAACGCCTTGCCGATTTAATCTCTTACTACAAACGTCTTGCCGTTTTAACCTCTTACTACAAACGCCTTGCCGTTTTATCTCTCTGTTTTACAAGAAACAGTTAAAAAGTCTGATTGGCCCAAACCGGAAATACCCAGTTTTGTTCAGATACTAAAAACTGGTTTAATCCAGGTTTTAATTTTTCATGTCCGCTGAGGGTAAGGTCTCAATTTGACAAACCAGTTTGAGACCATTCATATTCGCTTTGTCTGTCTCTTTTTACCAATCAAAAAGGACGACGACTTCAACATATTCGATAGAGACTCTTGGCAGTCCTGAGGGCTGATGAGTTATACTTAATTTTAGACCTTACTTTGTTCGTCGAAACAAAAAATTAAGACCATACTTCGTCCCAAAACTCAGCTTTAAAAGTTAATCTGCCATGAACAGAACAAAGTTGGGGATAGTCCTAATGAATCTTTTCGTTTGATCCCTGATTATATTTGCCTACTTGTACATGAAATACGATTTAAAAAAAAAACAAACAAAATAAGAAACAGCATTGCTTAAATTGGGAGGGCAGTTTTGGCCAGTTTGGCAAGTAGTCTCTAAAGATGAACGAGTAACTTATAGCTGTGGCTACCGAAAACAAAGAGACCAACCGATTCTAAACAAAAGAAATTAAAGAAACATAAAACATAAAAGCCTTCAATATATGACGACTTGACATGTGGCAGAGCGTCTAGGGATTTCCAGGATATTCTTGACTAGGAACTATTCATCCGTACAAAAATAATTCAAACGCAGAGTCAGTTTCTTGATGATCGTGGAAAACTCTAGGAAGTACCTTATTAGCTTCTTTTCTGCATCACGTCCCGAGTTGGTGGTTTTGATATCAACATACTCAAGCGATGAAGGATTTCAAGTTTGGGCAGCTCTCGAGAAAGGTTGGCAACATATTTTGTTAGCGAGATCTTTGGAGATTTTGGATTGCATTGGAATATATTTGTGATCTGCATTTATCGTATCGTAGTTGTATTGTTGTAGATATGTTGTTATCTAGTTGGTAACAAGATCTTGTGTGAAAGTATATATAATGTACCTCTTCTTTACAATGAATGACACGAGATTCAGCAGCCTGAACCTAGCTTTACATGGTATCAGAGCCCTGAAAAATGTCTGAAAAAAACGTTAAAATAGAGTCGTCGAAGACGATGGCGGCGGCCTACCAACTGGCGGCGAACGAGAACCCTGGAGCCATCATCGCCCAGGTTCAGTTCAACGGTGAAAACTTTGATGAGTGGGCTCAGGCGGTGAGAACGGCACTGCGAGTCAAGAAAAAGTTTGGTTTTGTTGACGGAAGTGTGACAGAGCCAAACAAGGAGGAAGCAGAGTATGAAGATTGGGTCTCCGCAAAGTCGATGGTGTCTTTGTGGATCCTCAACACAGTGGATCCCAAAGTGCGAAAGACACTAGGAAACAAGGAAGATCCTATGGAGTTGTGGAAGGAGATCAAGAATCGATTCTCTGAAGGAAATGGTCCTCGGATTCAGGAGATTAAGGCAGAGCTTGCCTTTTGTCGTCAAGAGAACATGACAGTGATCGATTACTATGGCAAGTTGCAGGTCTTGTGGGACGACCTGAGTAATTATGAACCGACGTTGGCGTGCAAGTGTGGAGGATGCAATTGCAACATCACCGCGGAGCTTGAGAAGAAAAAGGAGGATGACCGGATTCATCACTTCCTTCTTGGTTTGGATGACACGGTGTACGGAGGAGTTCGCACTTCAATAATAAGTACAGATCCCTTGCCTAACATGAATCAAGTCTACTCAAAGGTGAAATCTGTGGAACGAATCAACACTGTCATGCGTGGGAGAGAACAACGAACGTCCCAGGTGGCCTTTGCTGCTCGGAGTGGAAACATAACAGCCGGACCTAACGACAAATCACGGTTGTTTTGTACTGCGTGTAAAAAGACAGGACACACAGCAGAGACATGTTTCCAAGTCATTGGATATCCGCCATGGTGGGGTGAACGTTCTCGTCAAGGCGGACGTGGTGGCGGTCGAGGAGAAGCTGGTAGGGGGCGTGGAATGATCCGTGCAAATGCTGCAGTTGCTCAAAGTGAAAGTGACGTGAGTACCGAAGCTGAGAGAAACGGGTACACGGGGTTGAGCAATGAGCAGTGGGGGACCCTGATCAAACTTCTTAAGGAAAAACAGGTGGCAGAACCGCGTCTGACCGGTAAGTTTTTCTCTCATGACTGGGTCCTTGATACAGGAGCCTCAAATCATATGACGGGGTTTAGTGAAATGATTGTTGATCAGAAGTATATGTTGCCTTGTTCAATCGGTTTGCCAAACGGTTGTCAAACTCTGTCCAAGGAAAAAGGCACTGTGGTTTTTGATGATGAGTTTGAGTTGAAGAATGTGTTGTTTGTACCTGAATTAAGATGCAATCTGATATCCGTTTCTCAGCTCGTTGCGGATCTTGATATAGTGATGCAAATTGCTAACAAAGGTTGTGTACTACAGGACCGTACAATGAGGAGGCTGACTGGAGCGGGAGAACTTAGAGACGGGCTGTACTTCTTTCGTCGCTTGCCTACCTTTCGTGCTTTTCATTTGAATAAGGATGGAGCTGATGATATATGGCATCAGCGGCTGGGACATCCCTCTAATGGTGTTTTAGATTTGCTTTCTGTTGTTGGTAGTCGAAGTAGGGATTTTTCAGTTTGTGAAATTTGTGTAAAAGCAAAACATAGCCGTGAGGCTTTTCACTCAAGTAATAATACAAGCGATGACGTTTTCGATATGATTCATTGCGACTTATGGGGACTGTATCGTAGTCCTACTTTGTGCAATTCATTTTTACTTCTTAACAATTGTTGATGACTTCTCAAGAGCGGTGTGGGTGTACTTGCTTCGAGAAAAGTCACAAGTGAAGCAAACACTAAAGAACTTCTTGACGTTGGTGTCTAATCAATTCAACAAAAACGTCAAGATAGTTAGAAGTGACAACGGGACAGAATTCACTTGTCTCACAACAGAATTTGCAGAAAAAGGAATCATACACCAGACGTCTTGTGTTGGTACACCGCAGCAGAATGGGCGCGTGGAGCGAAAGCATCGACATATCCTTAACGTGGTGAGAGCACTCTTGTTTCAGTCCTCACTTCCGATCAAATTCTGGGGAGAAAGTGTTCTCACAGCTGCTTACTTGATAAACAGAACACCATCGCGAGTTTTGAAGGGGAAGACTCCTTACGAACTAATTTATGGTACTCCTCCACCATACGACAATTTGCGGGTCTTTGGTTGTCTTGCCTTTGCTCACAAACAAAGGAGAGGAGGAGATAAGTTTGAAGCAAGAAGCAGGCGTTGTTTGTTTGTTGGTTATCCGTTTGGGAAAAAGGGTTGGAACATGTATGATTTAGAAACCGACGAAGTCTTTGTATCACGGGATGTGGTTTTTGTTGAAAAGACTTTTCCGATGAGTTCAGGTGAATTCAGAGGTGATCGAGAGGCATTGTTGCACAACACTGCTGATTTTGGTGAGTTAGTAGATGTGGTTGAAGAAGAGACTGCAGTTGCTGACCTGGAAACAGAACAAGAGACTAGTAATGAGACACTAGAGACGAGTATTGATACTGCATTAGATGAAATGCTTGCCGAGACTGAAATTTTGGAAGAGAATGATGCAGCAAATGACGTTGTAGAAGAGGGCGTTCCCGAAGCACTTCCGGTTGAACAACTCGGACGTGGCAAGCGTGAGAAAGCTCTGCCAGCTAGACTGAAGGACTATGTGTTGCAGGTTGTGTGTGATTCGGACAAAACTGCAGACGAGTCAGTTGAAGGAATCGATTTCCCAATCTCAAAATACATCGACTGCAGCCAATTTTCTCCGAAGTATAGAGCGTTTCTGGCATTAATTATTGCTGGCACGGAGCCTACTACCTTTCGTGATGCAGTGGCTTACAAAGAGTGGCGAGAGGCAATGCAGAAAGAAATTGATGCTCTCGAACAGAATCAAACGTGGACAGTTACAACTCTTCCACCAGGAAAAAAAGCGATTGGCTGTAAGTGGATTTATAAACTCAAGTATAGAGCTGATGGAACGTTGGAGAGACACAAATCCCGTTTAGTAGTCTTGGGGAACAATCAAACAGAAGGTGTGGATTTTGATGAGACTTTTGCACCGGTTGTCAAGATGACGACGGTTCGGACGTTTCTTAGTGTTGCTGCAGCAAAACAGTGGGAGTTGCATCAGATGGATGTAAACAACGCTTTCTTACATGGGGATTTGGAGGAGGAAGTGTATATGCAACTTCCACCTGGTTTCCGTAACAATGAAAATAGAAACTCAGTTTGTTTGCTGAAGAAGTCTCTCTATGGATTAAAGCAAGCTCCAAGATGTTGGTTTGCTAAGTTGAAGGGAGCACTTACGCAGTATGGCTTCAAGGAATCACACTCCGATTATTCCATGTTTCACTTGCGTCGTGGTACTTCTGAAATCTACATCCTAGTGTATGTAGATGACATTATCATTGGTGGTAATGATACAGCAGGCATAGCACAGTTCAAGCAGTATCTCGGCGAGTGTTTTCATATCAAAGACCTGGGGTCGCTAAAATACTTCTTAGGGATTGAGGTGGCAAGGAACAATGATGGTATTTTTCTCTGTCAAAGAAAGTACACACTGGATATCATTAGTGAAGTGGGATATCTAGGATCACAGCCTGCTGCGTTTCCTATTGAACAATAACACAAGCTTGCTCTTTCTGATGGTCCATTGTTAAAAGAACCAGAACGTTATCGAGGGTTGGTAGGGCGACTTGTGTATCTTTTGGCTACTCGACCAGATTTGACTTATGTTATTCATGTTCTGTCTCAGTTTATGCACAGTCCTAGAGCTGATCATTGGAACTGTGCATTGCGTGTTGTGCGGTACTTAAAAGGAACGCCGGGACAGGGTGTGCTATTGTCTTCTAAGTGTGACTTAAAGTTGTACGGCTGGTGTGATTCTGATTGGGGAGGTTGTCCTCTGATGAGACGATCCGTGAGTGGTTGGTTCGTCACACTTGGTTCTTATCCAATTTCTTGGAAGACTAAAAAGCAGAAAGTTGCAGCTCGTTCTTCTGCAGAAGCAGAGTACCGGTGTATGGCGTTAACTGTTAAGGAGCTGGAGTGGTTGCGACACTTAATGGCTGATTTTGGAGTGTCTCAACGTGAACCAACAGACTTACATTGTGATAATCAGGCCGCTTTGTACATTGCAGCCAATCCCGTGTTTCATGAGAGAACTAAAGGAGTGGAGATAGATTGTCACAATGTTCGGGATGCTATACGAGCTGGAGATATTCGAACACAGAAAGTTCATACGAAGGGGCAACTCGCAGACGTGTTTACTAAGGCACTTGGTTGTCGCGAGTTTGAAAACATGGTTGCCAAGTTGGGCATTTGGAATCCGCATGCTCAACTTGAGGGGGGGTGTTAGCGAGATCTTTGGAGATTTTGGATTGCATTGGAATATATTTGTGATCTGCATTTATCGTATCGTAGTTGTATTGTTGTAGATATGTTGTTATCTAGTTGGTAACAAGATCTTGTGTGAAAGTATATATAATGTACCTCTTCTTTACAATGAATGACACGAGATTCAGCAGCCTGAACCTAGCTTTACATGGTATCAGAGCCCTGAAAAATGTCTGAAAAAAACGTTAAAATAGAGTCGTCGAAGACGATGGCGGCGGCCTACCAACTGGCGGCGAACGAGAACCCTGGAGCCATCATCGCCCAGGTTCAGTTCAACGGTGAAAACTTTGATGAGTGGGCTCAGGCGGTGAGAACGGCACTGCGAGTCAAGAAAAAGTTTGGTTTTGTTGACGGAAGTGTGACAGAGCCAAACAAGGAGGAAGCAGAGTATGAAGATTGGGTCTCCGCAAAGTCGATGGTGTCTTTGTGGATCCTCAACACAGTGGATCCCAAAGTGCGNATTTAAATCAGATACACGAGGAGTAACATGCAGGCGGGACATGTAACCAAGCTGAGGCAGCACTACTTCTTTCGAGTATTGACAGATGAGCTGTAACCAAAAAAATGAGAGTCAGAAACTTTCATGACAGAACCTTGAAAATGTGATATGTCCAAGGTAGCAGAACTGAAATTGTCTTAAATAATATACCTTGAAAATGTCTTTACAAATTGTCATATCTCTGACCTTGGAAATCCCAGGGAGAAAACTGTGGATGATACCACTTCTCCTCAATGAAATGCTTGCTTCATTAATATCTTCCAAGCCAACAGGGAGATATATATATATATATATATATATATCTACCTTGCCACCGCAGAAAAGATTGTTCATTATACAACTCTCTAATTTATCACTGATTCTCAAAAAGCGTAGTCCAGGAGCACCAATCACAAATCCGAAACCAAAATCCCGGTCATCATTTACTATCTTTATACAGAGCTTCTTCAATGAGGTAGAGATCACCCGAAAGACATTTACATTCCCATACGCTTAAAGGCATTGAACTTTGGGAGGTGCCAACATGCCAAAAATAAACTAGAAACAAAAAGCCAGAGACTTTTCCACCTGGTTGACAAAACGCTTGTCTTAACAGTTTCCTTTGCGGGAAGATGAGAAAGTATCTGACAAATCAAAGGATCAGGTAATTGGCTTATCCTATCTTCTTCCTTCAACCTTTTGGAACAAGCCATTTGTTTTACAACGAAATCTGTAAAGAAATAATTTTAAAAAAATTGTAAATGCAAGTTTCAGAGAAACTATATTTGGATGAAATTGCAGCCAAAAACTCTCCTTTAGTTCAACTTCAAGTGACGGAGGCTAATTACCATTTACCCTAGTCAGGTTAGGGTTTTTAAAGGTCTTATGAAAATGATTTCTACAACAGCAAAATAAGGGCAACAAGTCAGAAACAAAAAAAAAAAAAAAAACCTGCTGTGTTTTAGGCCGGACTGCTTGCCGGAACTGTAGGTGTTCTGTGTATAAAGTAAATAGCGAGTGTATGTTACTCAAAAATCCCAATATATCCATGGTTTGTATTGTACTGAGAGAAGCACAAAAACACCTTTTGCTAGAGACTCTCAAACATTTTCGATTACTTGGACACAAAGTGAGTCTCTTGACGATTACTGTGAATAGAGAACTGCACTGACCTTGAAAGCGACTAGATGTATGATTTTTAAAACAATCAAACAAATTAAATAAGAAACAGCATTGCCTTAACTTGTTGATAAACAACATTCCTTGGATATTTTGACAAGCCACAAGAGGGCAATTTGGCAAACCTTAATAGTCTCTACAGATAAACCTACCGAAAACAAAGAGACCAACCCATTCTAAACAAAAGAAGCACAAACAAAAGCGCCCTACACCTGCCTTTCTTGTAGGGTGAGAGTTTAATTAAATATGATTTTTAAAACAAACAAACAAAATAAGCAAACAGCATCGCTTAACTTGGGAGGGCGGTTTGGCAACCTTAATAAACAAAGACAAAGACCAACCAATTCTAAACAAAAGAAACATAAACAAAAAAAAAAAAGGCTTCAACCTGCATTTCTTGTGCTTCAGCTTCAATATGTATCAATATATGACGACTTGACATGTGGTAGAGCGTAGCGTCTTGGAATTTCCAGGATATCCTTGACTATGTGTTTTTCATCCGTACAATAATAATTCAAACGTAGAGTCAGTTTCTTGAGGATTGTGAAATTCTCTAGGAAGTACCTTATTAGCTTCTTTTCTGCATCACGTCCCGAGTTGGTGGTTTTGATATCAACATACTCAAGCGAAGATAACAAACACTCTGGCACAGAGCAATAAAATCCACTCAGCTCTTGGTGACGGGGTAGGAAACAAAGTCGGGACTAGGCAAGAAACCGCGATGGAGTCGAAACGAATGAGCAAAATTCAGAGACGAATGAGCAAAATAATTACGCTACCATAATAATCACTAAACCCAAGTAATAATGAAACTGCTATCCATATCCAACATTGTCGTTACACAAAATCACCAAAATAACAAACCAGTTTGATTATAAGAACTATTGAGATTTCCGACCAAGAAGTACGTACGTTTCCTTTTCCAATCCTACGACCCAAGATGATAAGAAACATATGAAAGCCTATGCCTAGATGGACCAAAGGCATGCCAACCATGACGCTACAATGCATATTCACTTAGTTTTACATAAAAACACGAATCCTTTTCAATGTTCCCTCTATACTCTTTACCGATCAAAGGAAGATGACTTCACATTTGGTAGAGCGTCTTGGACCTTTGAGGAGTTTTTTGACCACGTCATCTTGAATCTGAATTGCATCATAATGCCAAGGCAGAGTGAGTTTCTTGAGGACAGCCGAATTTTCTAGGAAGTACGTTACTAGCTTCATCTCTGCAGCAAGTCCCCAGACTTTCGCAAAAAACAGATATCGGGAAGAACACATGCCAGGTCTTGTTTGGTTTAGGGTTTTTAAGATTTCTGAAGTTGACTAGAAATCAAGGAAGAAGAGGACGCACCAGAGTAGAATTTTACCACCGGCAGATTCGTCTTCCTCGACAGTCCTCTGTGTCGAAGTGACTTCTTTTATCAATTGATGACTTTCCCAGTGGCTCTTTCTTTAGTGCCAGGCTTTGGAAGAAGGACGCGAACGCCTTACCGTTTTTATCGCTTACTACAAACGCCTTGCCGTTTTTATCTCTCCGTCTGAACCAATAAACAACCAAAAAGTCTGATTGGACCAAACCGGAAATACCCACTTTTGTTCAGATACTAAAAACTGGTTTAATCCTGGTTTAAATTTTGATGTCAATTCGACTAAACACGTGTTAAGACTAAAGAGTAACAAAACCATCAAACTAAGTTACTACGCTCATAAGTCATCATATCATGTCTTAATTTTGAAAAAAAATGATAAACAGAGAACCTGCCTTGGAAGATCAGTTCTTATGAGTCTTTTCGTTTGATCCCTGATTGTATATTCCTACTTGAACATGATGAGAGATTCTATCTCAATTCCAGTTTAATTTTTTTAAAAATATAACAAACAAACAAAATAAGAAACAACATTGATCAACTTGATAGTAGTAAACAATGTTCCAAAAGTAATCCAAAAGTACTTTAAATTGCAAGTTCGTAATTAGGAATTAGGAATCAGCGTACTGAAGAATGTGACCTATTAACGGATCAGGTAGTTGGCTTAACCTACTGCCGCATGTGATTGGAGATCAGCAACCAAACCACCAAGTAATAACATAAAGAGCTAACTGCAGTTTACTTGTGTCTCAAAGCCAAATATCCTCAAGAAAATCACCTAATTTTTTAAGTGTTTAACGATCACAAACTTAACCTCAGACGAAATGTTCAAAAATCTCAAAAAAGACTAATTAAAGAACAAGGACTTCACAAGCGGTAGAGCCTCTTGGCATTGCAACGACTTCTTTAAGGAAGTCACACATTGCCTTTTTCGAGTAGTAAACATTGAGCCTTAACTTCTCTAGGATTGTTGAATTCTTCAGCAAGTATCTTATCAGCTTTATTTCTTCTTCATAGCCTGGGATCGAACGTTTCAATTCCACAAACTTGAGCGATGTTACCAAACACTGAGGCACTGTTGAAAACATCACATTTGGGTTTTTCTTCTTCTCACGACTCTTGGATTTGTCCTTGACCAATTCCTACAAAAAAAAAGAAACAGAGGAAACAGAATTGGGTAGAGAGAGATACACGTAAAAGCTTTTTTCATAGACGATATATGGGTATCAGAGCTATATTATTTCATTACCAATGTGAGAGATTCTAGTTTTGTGCAGCTCTCAAGAATGAGTGGTAATAATTCAAGATCAGATTTAGAAAGTCTAGCATTCAAACGGGATAGGTTTCGAAACTGTAGCACCGGTCCCGATTTCGAGTATAGAAAGATATCCTGGTAACACAAGTAAACACGTCATATTAAAAAATGTTACGGTGAGAAACTTTCTTGAAAAAAGTATACTTATATATGCTCAAACGTTGAGAAGTATATACCTGCCAGAAAGCATTACCAATAACTAGGTCCCTGACCTTTGATATATCGGTGAGGATGTCAGGAATGTAGTAACTACTCGAATGGCCTACGAATTCAACATCTATATCTAGTTTGGTAAAGAAACCCAAATTGACTATATCATAGTTCTTTATTGTGCCAATCTTCAAGCACTGGAGTAGAGGAGCATCAATCACAACTCGGAGCTGACGAATGTGGATTCTTTTTAAAGAATGAGAGCGCACTTGTGTAACCTTTTCAGTATGTGTAGAAAATCCGATGAGCGTTAAATCTTCCAAAACCGGGGAACCTGAGATAAGTTTCTCCAAAGTGGACTCATCGGAGTAACTAACACATTCTAAGTGGATGAACTTAAGACGAGGTAAGGAAACAAAGTCGGGACTAGGCAAGAAACCGCTTTGGAGTCGTAAGTGTACCAGTGTCTCGCAGGTATATATGCTCAGAGGTATCGGATCACTGATACAGTAACAAGTTACATCAAGATGCTGAACCCTACGCCTAGTCACAGCATCAACCCGTGAGGTGAGATCAAAAGTACCAGAAGGACGACGCAAATTTAACCGGAGTTTGCGTATCCATGACTCCCTGTTGGAATTAAATAACTTTTCAACAAAACTCACAAAGTCATCAAATTGCGAGGATGGAACGTAGTCTAAGTCCAATCCAGGAACTGATTGCCAAAGATTTCTCCATCTGGTAGACAAAACACTTGTTGTGACAACATCTTTGGTAGGGAGATGATAAAGTATTTCAGATATCAAAGACTCCGGTAACTGGCTTATCCTATCTTCCTCCTCCTCATGTGAGGCTTTGTCACATATTTTGGTTGTCTTCTTTCTACCCACCATTTCTCTTTTTTTTTTTCCTCTTCACACACAACTAATCTGCATTACAGAAACAACCAACCCACGTAGTATATTCAAATCAGTTAAGAGATTACGAACACACACAGATAGATTCTCAAAACCCTAATAAAAATTCTCAAGATAAAAACTAAAAATTACATGCGAGGGCTTATTAGGTTAAGGTTTTTGATGATGACTAAAATCAAGCAACAGTATAAGAAGACGTTATCTTTACCAGAATGGAGTTTAATTTGCACGGCAGATCAAATCCTCTCCGAACCCTAAAGCCTTTAGAACACTGTAAGAATAGCGAGTACCATCGTTCCAAATAGCGAGTACCATCATTCCAAATGCCTTTTTGACTCCTTTGACGCAATTTTAGAGTGCAAACACCTTGCAGTTTATCTCTTTCGCAGGGGTTGATGAAACGGTATGCTGTGTTCGTGAGATAAGAAAAAAAAAAAATAGTACAACTAAATTGGACCAACTTGGTTTTCTCCGGTCTGGACCAATAAAGCACGAAAATAAATTGGTCCAACGCAAAGCATTTCGCCATTTCGGATTATATAACCAATCAACCAAACCTCCATTTCAGACTGAACCGAAAATACCCAATTTTGTTCAGGATCCTAAAAACTCAACTGAGAGAATCCAACGAAGTACCTTTCCCATTTCGAAAGCCTACCCCTTATATCGACCAAAGCCATACCTACATTGCCTAATTTTTTAACAAGTACCTAACTAGCTCCATTTTGTTGGCTTAAGCTTAAAAAGGATAAACTTAAGTTAGAAATTATCCTAAGCCTTAACCGAGTTATGGTTAAGAGATAAGGTCTATTATGTTTAAGAGTAGTATTTTTTAATAGGATTAGGATTGAGGTTTTATATATAAGGAGATGTGTTGTGACATAACTTGAGAGATTGTGAGAGCTTAAGTTATAATTTTCTTGAGCAATAAAGAAAGGTGTTCTTTGGATCAATCTTGAGTTCTTAAAATCAGCTTTAAAACAATACATTTCTGCATCAATTCCCAGAGACTTTCACTTTGAAATCAACAAACAAATTTGACAGACATTCACTGAGGCATTCGTATATTCTCAAGAGACAAAAGATGTACTAGTTACCAAGGTTAATTAGACACCATCTGCCAAAAGTTAGACACCATCTCTCATATGAGTACAGAGTACTCGTGCTTTATAGGATAGATACCATGAAACATAATTTTAAAAAATAAACAAACAAACCAATTAAGTAAAGCATTGATTAACATGATAATAAAACAACATTCCCTTAGATATTTTGATGAGTCAAAAGATGGGCAGTTTGGCAACCTTAATAGTCTCTATAGATGAACGAGAAACGTTGGCTACCGGAAACAAAGACACCAACCGATTCTAAACAAAAACCTAAACCTGCATCTCTTGTAAGGTAAGAGCTTAAGCTTCACATGTTCTTACATATCAATATATGACGACTTTGCATGTGACAGAGCGTCTAGGGGGTTTCAGGATATTCTTGAGGATGTGCTTTTCATCTGTACCAAAATGATTCAATCGTAGAGTCAGTTTCTTGAGCACTGTTGAATTCTCTAGGAAGTAATTTATTAGCCTCAGTTCTACCCAATGTCCCAAGAAGCTTGTCATCTGATTTCTAAGTTTGATGTAGGAAGCGCTTGCCGCACAAGTAATCTGAGTTGTTGTTATGGAACTATTTATGTACTTTTACTCTTAAACTTGCCATAGTCGGTTTGTTACCTTTCTCTGCAACTTTGTTTTCCACCTTTGTAATATAATACTCTGTTTTCCACCTTTGTACTATAAAACATCAAAATTTGATAAGATAATAAGATAATATTTTTTTTTGAAATCCCCATGTAAAATATTGTCATAATATTATCGTAAATTAATAATTATGTAAATATGTATATATATATATATATTGATATATGTATGCTTTAAAATTTTGAATTTTCTTCTAAACTCATATCTATAAATAATTGTTATGTTTTCTTTTCAAACTATAATGATAGAAAATACTCTATAACATGTAATAAAAATAGCTAAGTTTTCAATTTCTACATATATATGCACCATTTTCATTTTGATAGTTTTATAGAGTATTTGTAATTTATTGTCAATAATGTTTTCTAAATATTACAAATTCAATTCCAAACTGATAACATCCTAAAGTCATAATCTTATTTTGCTGATATTGTCTCAATTCATAATTTTAAAAATTTAAACAATTAAAGTATATATCTATAAAAAATTATTATTAATTTACACTATAGAATAATGTTTATAAATTATAAATTAATATCACTATAAATTAATAAAATTTCACTTTATATCATTGAACCAATATAATAAGCAGAAAAAGTATATAAATTATTATCAGTTTAGTCATCAATTTATCATTGGATACCTTTATATCATAGCTACACAATTAAAAGACACATTCACATAAAATCACACCACCATTAAAGCTCATAATTGAGTTACTTAATTAAAACTACCCAAACTTTAAGAATTTTTTTTTTCCTTTGCTAAAGAAATTATTAGATGATGATTATAAAACTAGATGGCACATACATTTTTGTTGGACAAAATTTAAAAAAAAAAATCAGATTAAGTTTTTCTGCAACAATGGCTGATGATAGGGAGAAACCGAAAGAGGCTTGTTCTAAAGGGTTGAGTGAGATATTGGAGGAAGATAGGATAAGCCAATTACCTGATCATTTGATATATCACATACTTGGTTATCTCTCTATTAATGATGTTGTAAGACCAAGCATTTTGTCCACCAGGTGGAGGGGTCTCTGGCTTTGGGTTCCTCGTTTGGAACTAAGCTCCCGAGAGTTCTCTGACTTCAATGCCTTTGCGAGTTTTGGTGACAAGTTTTTTGATTCCGATAGGGTGTCATGCATAGAAAACCTTGAGTTAACTATTGTTGTAAATGAGAATACATCTTATTTCACTTCATGGATTGATGATGCTGTTAAGCGTAACGTCCAACATCTACGTCTTGACTTTTGTTTAACGTCATATTTTGAGAGGCCCGTAAGCCTTTACGTGTGTCACACACTGGTTTCTTTAAAGCTCAATTGTATGACCTTGGATGTTGTCGAGTTTTTTTCCTTCCCTCGTCTGAAGACTATGCATTTAACTTATCTTTGGCTTTCCAAGGATGCCACTTTCGAGAGATTTGTCTCTTCTTGTCCTGTCTTGGAAGATTTAGAAATTTTCGGATATCTGGATGCTTCTCAACCCCTTCGGGTACACTCTAGGTCACTGAAAAGACTCATTATTGCAGGTTGTGCTTCTACTAAGGTTGATTCTGTTCCAGGAATTATCATTGATGCTCCTCTATTATGTGATTTGGCAATCATAGATGAGAAATCAAAAAGCTTTATAGTAAACAATATGGAGTACAATGCCAAGTTAAAAATTGATGTCTCCTTTGGTATTGAGGTTGTGGATGAAGCAAGTGTTTCATCGAGGAGGAGTCTCATCCGTAGTTGTCTGTCAGGGATCTTGAAGGTCGAGGATTTGACGATATTTGGGGACATTTTGTTGAAGGTATACATGAATTATACATACACATATGATATGATATAATGAAAAAGTTTATAATCTCTCTCTTTCTACTTGTAGATCATTCATTACTATTCCAAATCAGAATCGCTGCCACAGTTTGGTTATATGTCACAGCTTTCTCTCGTGGGAGAGTATATGAAATGGTTTGAACCATTTCTTGAGAGCTGCCCGAATCTGAAATCCCTCGTCTTGATGGTAAATCTGCTAAACCCTATGATATTTGTTTCATCTCTATGAAGCTTCTGCCATGTCGATATTTCACTTTGTTTTATCCCCTCATTACCTTGACAGGGTCCTAGTTATAGCCTGGAGAAGATGGATCAAGTCAACATTAATTTATATGTGCCCTCATCTGTGCCCAAGTGTTTGGAATCCTCTCTCGAGTTTGTAATCCTTAAATTCCCAGTCTCGATAAATGTTGCAGAAATGAAGCTAGTAAGGTACTTCTTAGAGAATTCGGCTGTCCTTAAGAGACTCACTCTACATTTGGATTCTAATTCAACAGAAGATGAAGTCTTGAAGAAACTATTGGAAGTCCCAAGAGCCTCTACCAAATGTAAGGTTGTCATTGTACAAAAATAGAAGGAAACATGTGTGAGATTGTATGTATTTGACAGGTTATTATATCGGTTGATGTCTGTAGGCGTAGGCTTGCCTTTCATATGTTCCCTTATCATTTGGGTCTTGTGAGTACAAAGGAATGAAACAACTGCTTTTTTTATTTTGGTAATTTTTGTGTAAAGAGACAATGTTGGAAAATATTTGGTCTACTGATATTATGATGGTGTATGTTTTTTGCTCATTGGTTACTAAAGTGTCCATGCCTCATGGATGATCTCTTATATCACAGTTCAAATGTTAGAAAACTCTTAGCAATGTCATTAAGCAAACGTAAAAATTTAATGACCAAATGGAACACATCACAACGTTTTATCAACATAAACAGCAAGGCGTTTGCACTTGAAATTGTGTCAAAAAAAAAAAGAGGACTCAAAATGCGAGAATCCAAGCGCCTTTTGTCCTCAGACAGTCACAGTGGTCTTAAGGCACTTGGATTGATGGTACTCCTTAAGGCTTAGGAGAGGAATCGTCTCCAAAGTCCCTAAAACTAAATCGAAAATCTCAAAACTCCCCCATCTAATTAAAATTTATTTTTGATTTATTTAAAATCCGAAAAATTGGTGTTTTACTCTCTTACCATACAAAAATAAGAAAAATTACAAAGAAAACTAGGGTTTTATCCACCCACCCATAACAAAGTCGGATCTAACCCAATCTCCTCTCTCTCTCCTCTTTCTAACTCGATTAAATCCCTAAATTAAAAGAGAAAATACAAACCGCTCTTTTTTTTCATCGTTCTCCTTCATCGTTTGTCTTCATACTTGATAACGAGGATGGTAATAACAAGGTGGGGGAAAAAAACACTAAGATCACACAAGTAGAAGAAGGAGAGAAAGATTCGCAAGCGGTGGTAAAAGAAGGAGGAGAGAAAGATTCAAAATCGGTGGTAAAAGAAGGGTTCGGAACCGTTGGTACAAGGAGGAGATAATCCGGTGGTAGAAAGAGGTTTTGAATCCGGTGGTTGAAGAAGAGGGAGAGAGGGATTCCAATGCGGTCGTAGAAGAAGGAGCTAACGAAGAATCCCTCTTTCCAGAATCAAGTAATCGAGATGAAGTTTAAGGAGATAACGAAGAATCCCTCTTTATGGAATCAAGTAGTTCGAGCTGGGAACAAACTCGAGAAGAAGTAGAAGCCGAAGTGAGAGCGAGACCATCGACTCAATGGTAAGTTTGGATTCGTATGAACATGTAAAATAAATAAAACTAGTTGGAATTGCTCTTGATGTCTCTCGGAATCAAATTTTTGTGGTATATAGAAGTATAACTACGAACTAGTATTTTGTTATACTGGAATAACTAGGTAGAACTAGTGTGTAAAACTAGAATAACTAGGTAGAACGAAGAGTCTTAATATGAATTTCTGAAACAATATAACTTGATAATACTTGGTATAACTATTTGTTGCAGGAATCCTCCTCCTCGACACCACTATAGCCTCTTAGAATTTACTTCCCCTCGAGTGAGTACAACAAGAAAATCAAGTATCGACGAGGTGTAATATCCATGAGATGATGTTGGTACAAGACATTGGTAAGAAGAAAAAGAAGGGTGTTAAACCGACTGCCGTGGAGGAAGACACCAATAACCATAGTAAAAGAGTCTTTACAAGGTCATGGACATGTAGAACTAATTTTGTGGGTGTTTGGATGCTCTTCTTATTTCTATTTGTAGAACTACTTGTAAAACTTTGTTGGATTCATATTACTTTTTGGAATTTAGTTGTGTGCAACTGCAATTACTATGTAAAACTAATCTGTTTTTTTTTTGTTTTGGAGTTTGTCCTGTACAACTGGAAATATTAGGTAAAACTAATCTGGAATTTTGGGATTTTAGAAAATATGAGATTTTCAACATTTTTGATTTTTGTGGGAAAAAAATTAAAAAAAAAATCCGAAATGTATTTCCACGTGTGTAATATGTGTGTTCACACCTAGTGTTCACACCTAGTGTTCACACATAGTTTTACCTAGTATAGTAGTTGTACCATACTTGTAAATAGTTCTACTTTTAGGTTTTTTCCATTTAATTAGTTTTACACACTCTTAAAATTATATTTTTTTAGTTTTACAGTTGATTAAATTCTATTAACATATAATTATGAATGTTTTATGCATTCAAATGTTTAAAACAAATATTTATGCAACTTTTTCATCTTTAGTTGGTTATTATTTACAAACTGACCTTAAAAGTATAAGGAATATATTGTGTTGAGTCTTTCATAACAACATAATTTTGCAACTTCTTTCTTATTACACATTGTAACATTTTTTCTAAAGTTTACGAAGATAGTAAGTATATTAAGTACTTTTCGTTTAGGTTTTGTTAAAAAAAACATAATTGTTATACATGTTTTTCCTTAGTTATACCAGTATTACCATGTTGCCAAAAAAACTAGTATATAAATATTACATTATTGAAATCAGTTTGTAATTGAGAAATATGTGTCTTTGCAATCCTTCGAACTTGTAAACCACATTTACAGATTTTTATTGAACAAAAAATGGCATTAGGCCCGATTTTATCATCCTTTGAGTGGAACTTGTCATAATTCTTGTGTCTGCTCTCCGCACTTGCTTAAACAGCTCCGAAATAGTGATGACCTCCACAAACAAAATACACCTATGGTTCTCATTATCAATGGATGTTAGATTAGATAAACACATAGCTCCTTATCATCATAAATAGTAAATTGTTCATCATATCCCACATATGTCTTCAACATTAAACTATCCATGTGACCTTAACAATCTAAATGTATTTTGACATTGTTGCTCATTGTATCCTACAAATACAATACCAAAAAAAAAAACTCAGTCTGTAATACTAGTTATACTACATTTATCAGTAGTACCAGTTTTACTACATTTACCATTAATACTACAAAAGCTCAAATTGGATGATTTCGGGTTCTATTCTACAATCTACTACAACTCAACCACTGAAATTCATTTGTTATCAATTTAAAGGCTCAATCGACCCATAAGCTATGGTAAACA
>NC_025702.1:12998839-13008619 GCF_000633955.1 Camelina sativa
TAATACTAGTTATACTACATTTATCAGTAGTACCAGTTTTACTACATTTACCATTAATACTACAAAAGCTCAAATTGGATGATTTCGGGTTCTATTCTACAATCTACTACAACTCAACCACTGAAATTCATTTGTTATCAATTTAAAGGCTCAATCGACCCATAAGCTATGGTAAACAGCCAATGTGAATTGCATAATTGCATAATTGCATAATCAAATCTATAAAACACCCAAGAGAAAAACCAATTCAATCAACTATTGTTAGATTATTTTGTTGAAGAAGGTATCTGGATTTTGAAGAAGAGCTCGATGCAGCTCCATAGTCGCGAAGAAACGGCGGCGATGGAGAGATCTGGTGATGAAACAGCAGCGGTGGAGAGTTCCGGCGAAGAACGGCGGCGAAAGAGGAAGAGAGGATCGAGATCTATATTTTTTTCTTGTTTTTTGTTTTTAATTAAAAAATGAAAGAATAGAAGGAAGGGTATTTTAGTCAGAACATATTTCATTAAATAAGAAAGGGGTATAGAGAATAAAGAGGGAGATAAGAGATTTGTTTTACTCTAAGAGGGAGTTTTGAGATGTTTACTCGGCTTAGGAGAGTTCATCAGCTAGATCTGCTGTGGCAATTCAATTCCATTCCAATACGTTCGTCTTCTTCTTCTTCTTTTTTTTATAGTGTTGCTTGATTGATTTTAGTCATCTACCTTTGGGTATTCATTATCTTAAGATTGTTTGGGATTGTTTTCATCTATTCCCGAGTGTTTGCTATCGTCGCTCGAGTTTGTTGAATTCAGTAATACATTCTCACGAGATGTTGCAGAAATGAAGCTGGTAAAGTAATTCCTAGAGAATTCAGCAATCCTCAAGAAACTGTGCTGGAATGGAAAAACCTGTCACCGAAACTCATAAAGGCATCGGAATTAGGGAACTTCGACCATGCCAGTTCCAAACGAGGAAGCCAAAGCCAGAGACTCCTCCATCTGGTGGATAAAAAGCTTGTCTTAACATTGTTCTTTAGGGGAAGATGAGAGAGAATGTGACATATCAATGGATCAGGTAACTGGCTTATCCTATCTTCCAACCATTTGGAACAATGATGCTGATTCAATATCTCGTTATCAAGAATGAATTACTCAAATGTTATCCAAATGGTTTATTACTCATATGTAATTAAACACTTAAAATTATTCAAATGTTTAGTGCCCTGGGTGTAATTACAATTTATCCATTGAATTTAGTTTTTCGATTTTGAGTAAAAAAATAAAAAAAAATACACATCATCAAATTAAAATACACATCAGATATGATTTAATTGCTTTTTTGTGAGTAAACCACACATCTAACCATAGTTAAATTAATCTTTCACTAAACCCTAGAAAATATCTTAACCCGGCCTCCCTCACCCCATTTTAACTTGGAGAGACTTCGTGTTCTACATTCGTCACAAATCTATTTCGTCCCTCACTGTTAAACCCTAGATTTTCTTCTTCTTTCTCAAAATCTTTCAATGGCGTCCGCAGATGTTGAGTTCCGGTGCTTCGTTGGAGGTCTAGCCTGGGCCACCGATGACAGAGCTCTTGAGACAGCCTTCTCTCAATACGGCGACGTTGTTGAAATTGGGGCAAAAAGAAAACCAAAATTTCTCACTTGTTCTTGTTAGAGAGAGAGAGAGAGAGAGATCGCCGGAGATGGGTTACGGATGGGCGATCTTCGAGGGGATAGTGGTGATGGGATCTCTGTGTCTGTTAGGATTGGCCGGTCTCTGGTTTCTCAATCGGAGGCTTTACAAGGAGTACGAAGAGAAGCGAGCCTTGGTTCAAATCATTTTCAGCATCGTCTTCGTCTTCTCTTGCAACCTCTTACAGCTCGTTCTCTTCGAAATCATCCCTGTTNTCAAATTAAAATACACATCAGATATGATTTAATTGCTTTTTTGTGAGTAAACCACACATCTAACCATAGTTAAATTAATCTTTCACTAAACCCTAGAAAATATCTTAACCCGGCCTCCCTCACCCCATTTTAACTTGGAGAGACTTCGTGTTCTACATTCGTCACAAATCTATTTCGTCCCTCACTGTTAAACCCTAGATTTTCTTCTTCTTTCTCAAAATCTTTCAATGGCGTCCGCAGATGTTGAGTTCCGGTGCTTCGTTGGAGGTCTAGCCTGGGCCACCGATGACAGAGCTCTTGAGACAGCCTTCTCTCAATACGGCGACGTTGTTGAAATTGGGGCAAAAAGAAAACCAAAATTTCTCACTTGTTCTTGTTAGAGAGAGAGAGAGAGAGAGATCGCCGGAGATGGGTTACGGATGGGCGATCTTCGAGGGGATAGTGGTGATGGGATCTCTGTGTCTGTTAGGATTGGCCGGTCTCTGGTTTCTCAATCGGAGGCTTTACAAGGAGTATGAAGAGAAGCGAGCCTTGGTTCAAATCATTTTCAGCATCGTCTTCGTCTTCTCTTGCAACCTCTTACAGCTCGTTCTCTTCGAAATCATCCCTGTTTTATCTCGAGAGTAAGCTTTTCGACGAACAGATGAGAACAGATGAATCTCTTCTGATTCTTTAGATTTCAATCGATTCACCTTGATTTTTCTGGTTCCAATCGTTATTAATCTCGATATGACGTTTCGGATTTGACGGCAATTGATCTCCGATGGACTTACGGGGACGGCGAGAGGACTGGGAGGGGACGGCGAAGGGCACCAGCAAGGTTAGTTTTCTTTGTAACTGTTGTGAATCAGTCTAGATTTATATTAGTTTCGTTCTTAGTCTAGATTCATTTGAGAAAAGTATATTGTTGGAGAGTTTTGGGTTTGTTGTTGATGCTTATACTGTTGATTCATGGCATTTTTTTTGTAGTACAATTGATGAGTGTGTTGTGTTGCTTAATCTTAATCCTGTGCAGCTCTTGGCAGAAGATTCTGCTTTGAAGAGATTCAGTCCCACAAGAAAAGTGTGCACAAACTTAAGAGGATTGGAGATGTGCTCACAGTCGTTGTTCTTGCAGGTATATCACTTGCTTCACAACTTTGTCAAAGCTCTATAAGTAGTCTAAGTAAGAGGTTCACTAGGCACACTTAGATTGATGAATCAGAGTAAGATTGAATCTCAAGTACAAGCGGAAATGCTTATAAACTTTTCAATCCATCCTCTGTCAAAGTTGTTCTTGAAATGTCACTTCATTGACTGATCGTAAAATAGTTTCATACCAAATACAATATCTATTAGCTGAGCTTATAAAACTAAACAACTCTCCAACTTTTTTTCTGATGTACTTAGTAATATGAATTATGGAATCACGACATACTCGAACATCCCGGATTGAGAGTCTTACTTGTCTTTCTATGCCTTTACACATTCGATATCTTTCTAATAATAGCACACAATAATGTTTGTTAACTCAATGAAAATGGCATCTACTAAATTAGACAAAAAGAAATACATTGTCCAGTGAAACCAAACTCTGTTTTTTTCTGCCGTTTTTGTGGAATCTCTACTTTTCCTTCTTTTAAAATATTCCTTAAGATTATTCGTACTTTGTTTTATAGAATATCATATAGTTATATTTGCACTTTGTCTAACCCATCGATTAATATCTTATTCATGGATTAGGTACCTCCATATTATGTGAAATTGTGAATATATCACACTTGATCGTTTACTTAAGGCTCTGCTGTTTTGTTGATTATGTAATAAAATGATGAACTTAATAATTGTTTTGCCTCTTCTTGAAGCCAGCAGGATCGAAGTAGCAAGAATATCAAAAGCAAACAAATCTTCACTCTTTAGAAACACAAAAAGAACCGATCTTCTTTTGTAGGCTGTTCCAACTGCAAAGGGCCAAGCTTTGGCTGATGAGTATGGAATCAATTTCTTTGAGATGGTAAGCTAGAAAAAAAAAACATGTCTACTGTTTTCATTAATTATCGTCTTGAGATTACTGATGTGACTACAAAATGTTGCAGAGTGCAAAAACAAACCTAAATGCAGAGGTAAGAACTGCAGGAATCTACTACAATTACTCGGTACTGACATTATAGCTGAATGTTGAATGTTGTTTTTATTGTGAAGTTGTATCTCTTTCCTGGTCTCTATATATATCGAACCACCATTGTACTAAACCTATCATTCTCATCCTCTCTTTCCCTCTTGTAAACTTTAGAATCTTGGTTTCTCTGTATTTCTTGTTCTTTAAAGATAGTTCGTGACTATGCTCAGTTCGAGATGAATTGTACTTGGGTATGTAAAACATTGATTTGTCTATTTTCAAAGTTATGGTTGATGGTTAAGTTACGGCTGAGTTATATACTTCACACGACTGAGTTATGAATTATGGAGTTATGAGATATTAGTACGTATTCTTCTTTCTTTCCTGGGTCTTTTGTTCTGTCAGGTTCCTAATAAATTATCTAATTAAAACGTTTCTCGATATCACAAAAAGTGTTATTGGGGAATCGCGAAAAATCACTAATTCTGTGTCTGTTCAGATCCACACATAATAAATACATAAAGTTAGTTTTTTTCACAATATATTATTTAAATTAATTAAAAATTTGAATTCGAATTCGAATTTGAATAAGAGAAATAAAAGTATTTCTCAAACAATTGACTGATATGGCTGAGTTATCGACATAAACGGCTGACTTATGAAATATTTGTAAATTAGAATTATTATAACTCAAAATTAAAATATAGAATGAAAAAATGAATATTACAATCATTATAAGCAATAAAAAATAATAATTATAGACAAAGATTGATTTTTACACAGTCTGATCAAAATGTGTAAAACATTCAAAACATGACATTTAGGGATTAGGGTTAGGGTTAGGGTTTGAGGTTTAGGGTTCATATTTCCAACATTATGAGTTTTAATATAACAATTTAGTTTTTGTTATATTGTGTTTGGTTTAAGGTGGCAATTTGGATATACTTATATGATAACCATTTGAAAATTTAAAAATTTTTGAAATTACTTTTTGGTTATTTTCGGTTATGGGTCGGTTAGATGAATATATAACCATAAATCATCCAAATGTTATCCAAATTAGGACGATTAACTTAATATAACCGATAGCAAGCCGAATATAACCGTAATTAACCAAAAATAATGAAAAAATAGTTTCCTGTTCGGTTCGGTTTGGTCGGTTATTTAGTCATTCTAATTTGGGGGTTGGCTGAGTTATGGTAAAGTTATGGCTGAGTTATCGTTTAGGGTCTTCTCATTAATATGAAAACGTATTCTTCTTTCTTTCCTGGGTCTTTTGTTCTGTCAGATTCCTAATAAGTATTAAAACGTCTCTCGATGTCACAAAAACTGTTGTTAGGGAAGCGCGAAAAATCACTAATTTTATGCATGCTCAAATCCACACGCATAATAAATTCATAAAACAATCTGAAAGTAAATGGATGATATATATGAATTTACGGCTGAGTTATAATATTTACTCAGCCGAACGAAATGTCTCGTCGATTTATGTTACGGCTGAGTTATAGTGTTTTATGGCTGAGTTATCACAAGAAACAATTTGAAAGTAAATGAATGATATATATGACTTGACGGCTGAGTTATAATATTTACTCAGCCGAACGAAATGTCTCGTCGATTTATGTTACGGCTGAGTTATAGTGTTTTATGGCTGAGTTATCACAAAAAACAATATGAAAGTAAATGACTGATATATATGACTTTACGGCTGAGTTATAATATTTACGGGAAAACGAAAGGTTTCGTTGATTCATGTGACGGCTGAGTTATAGTGATTTATAAATCCTTAATGGTTGATATATCGGAGTCGTTGAAAACATTAAATCGGGTTGAAAATTCATCGTCTTCTTCTTCGTGAGATGCTACTTCGACAACTTCTTCTTCTTCTTGGTTTTCTTTGTCAATGATCTTACCATAATCAAAACAAGTGCCTTCAAATCCCCCACCGTACACTTCGTAGGTAGATTCTATTTTCGAGCCACTGCTTGGCCGAATCATACTTCCTCTAGCTCCACTAGTTTCGGTAGACTCTTTCGCCGAAAACTCTACACAGAGACGTAGCTGATCGTGTGTTGTGCCTCCATCTATCTGCACAAATATTGTCGTGTTAAATACATATCTCTGTGTTTTTACCCAATTACCGGAAACAACTAGAACCGGAACTGGATCCATGAAAGAAAATGAAGAACAAGGTGAAGAAGACGTAGAAGAACAAGGTGAAGAACAATGTGAAGAAGAAGTAGAAAGAACAAGGTGAAGAAGAAAAGTGAAGAAGAAGTGTAAGAACAAGGTGAAGAAGAAAGTAAATAGTTCACTTATTTACCAGTTGAAGAACAAGAGTCGAACGACGTTTCGTATTTCCGGAGAAAAAAAAGATGACATGGAATGCTGACATGGATGCTGCATCCGACGTGGCAAGTCAGCCATCAAACAATTAATAACTCAGCCTATATAAAACTCAGCAACAATATGAAAAACATTACAATAATTAAAAAGCAAAACAAAAAACATTACAGTAATTAAAAAGCAAAAAAATTTACCTATCACGACTGAGTTGTATGATAAGTCAGCCTATTACGGTTGAGTTGTACGATAACTCAACCGTAAGATTTGCTCATAAGTCAGCCGTTTTTCATAACTCAACCAGTCGGAAAATGGTAATTCAGCCGTGTCGTAGTGATAACTCAGCCAAAATTTTGACAACTCAACCATCGGGTGAAAACTCAGCCGTAAGGATGGCTGAGTTACAGCATATCTCAACCAGATTTTAATACGTCAGCCATAACCCTTGGTTGAGTTATGCTATAAGTCAGCCGTCCGCTCTTACTCAAATGTTTTTTTCCATAACTCAGTGGCAACATACATATAACTCAGCTGCAACATTCCTCTATAACGCGTTACGGTTGAGTTATAGTTACACGTCAACGATTTCTGACGAGGCGTCTGACGTGGCAATGATATTTTTGTAATAACATTTTTTCCGGTTACATGAATACAAAAGCACGCTGAGTATTTTGAAAATACCCAAAATATTCTAGTAATAAATTTTTTTTTTATGGATTATGATAATATTACCTAATTTGGATAACATTTCACTAAATCACCTTTTTTTAACCTGCATAGCAAAATTGAACATGAAAGTTTCAAAAAGAGATGATTTTTTAATGCGTAGGACTTACAAAAACATTTTCTAAGGAACCCCAATTAAACAAATTAAAAACCCTAGTGTTAGCAAGAGAGACGAATCAAAAACTCAAGAAACCTATGTGTTAACAAAATCCGTTTACGGAGACATAAGGAGAGTGTGCGAGAGGGAGAAACTAAACCAAACTACATTGGGACTAAACTCAGGCTAGGGTTTTTCAAACTCTTATCAAAGAAGATGATGAGTTTACAACCAAATTTCCATATTGTGGTCAAATCAAATATAGTGTAAGTGAATGAACAAGGGTCCTCCACTTTTCTTTGACTGAGATTGAAACACTTTACTAAAAAATCAAAAGTCTTTAATTACCCGCAGCTTTAAAAAAAAAATATCAGCAGTCTTTGTGACTGAGATTAGGAAACAAAATTCCCTTTACACAGGGCTTTGAAAAATCACCAGTCTTTGTGATGGGTTGGTTTTGGTACCCATGGTTTCATATAAGTCTTTGTGACTGAGATTGAAACACTTTAACCCAAGACTTACATAAATATCAAAAGTCTGTGTGACTTGAGATTGGGAGATTTGTGACTAAGATTGGAACACTTTTACCCAAGGCTTATTAAAAAATCGAAAGTCTTTGTGACTTTAGACTGGGAGAAAACACAACACTTTTACCCACAGCTTAAAAAACACTTTTACACTTTTATCGTATAATGTATATAAAGCTTTGCATTCCCTCAAGCTCAATATAAACATATAATCATCAAAGCAGAACCTCAAAATTGTAAGAGCAATGGTTTAATCAACAATGGTACGAGTTTAACAGATCACATACCAGTGCCCTTCTCGATCCAGGGAGAAATGAGAAAGGTAGGGACCCGAACGCCCAAACGATCAAACCCGAAGTAAAACGGGTCAGGTCCAATGATACCATCAGGGTTAGGCACACCTTTAACAGGCGTGGGAACATGGTCATAAAACCCACCGTGCTCGTCATAAGTAATAAGCAAAGCCATCTCTTCCCACTGTGGACTGCTCCGTAACGTCTCATAGACTTCCTTAACAAACCGTTGACCCAACGCCACATCATGCGACGGGTGATCATCGTTAGCCGGAAAAAGATCGACATCGAAGTACCTCTGCTCCACAACGGAATAGTTAGGAAGCTTCCCTAGCTTGGCATGGAGCTTGAATTTAAGCGCGTAGCTATGAAACTTCACCAGATGCTTAATCCTACGAAGGGATTTGAAGAAGAAGGTAGCAGGGATGTTTTGGTAATAGATCCCAAAACTGAGTCCGTTCTCGTCTAACGAATCAAAGATGGTTTTTTGAGGAAACCCTTTAACGAGATCTTTCTTGACGTTGCTTGAGCAGCCATGAGAAGTAGCTGAGTGAACGTAGAACCGATTCGGCTGTGTCGAGGTAGGTACAGAAGCGAACCATCGATCGAACACACCGAACTCGTTAGCCAACTCGGAGTAAACAGGTAAGACCTCGGGTTTGAATCCGCTCATGACGTTTTTAGCCATCCCGGGCTCCATACTCTCCGATTGCTGTGCGAATCCGTTCATTGTCGGGTCGCCCGATGTATCGTTAGACCCGAAAATCTGTTCTCGGATCGCTTGGAAGGAATGACCCGGATCCATGTCTACGAAGACGGCGTCGTTGGAGACGAAGATCTTCTCGGAGTTTGGATCGGAGACGTTGAGTGGGTTTGATTCTTGACCGGTTAATCCGTCGATATCGGGTCGGGTCGATTTGAGCCAGCCGAGGATGTGATCGAAGGAGCGATTCTCAGATTGCAATTAATATGGATGCCTAAGAACAATGATTCTGCACAATATAACGCCAAGAACAATGCAAAATTTCGGTACCCTGAACAATGATTCTAAACATTGTTTAAGAGCAGACTATTTATTTATATTCTAGATCTTTCCTAAATATCGGTACACGATGATGATAAAGATGTTTTGTGAGAAGAAAGAGATGGAGACGGCAGATAAAGTGTGGAAGTACATGAGGAAGAAAGGGGTGTTCCCAAGTATGCATACATTCGCTGTTCTTATTAACGGGCTGTGCGAGCATCATGACACTCAGAAAGCTTGTGTGTTGTTAGAGGAGATGATCGAGATGGGGATTCGACCATCAGGTGTGACGTTTGGTAGATTAAGACAGCTGCTTCTCAAAGAAGATAGAGAAGATGTGCTCAAGTTTCTTAATGAGAAGATGAACGTTTTGGTCAATGAGCCTTTGTGTGATTGACTTTGTTTAAGTTTCCTGGTAACCACATACATTTGTACGTCTTACAATAACTGATCCTAACTCCTAAGCATTCTGCACATGTTTTGTTTGTGCAATTGGCCCATGATCCATTTCAGTTGTTGTAAAGTTTATAACTGAAGTTGAAATCAGATTTTGTTGTGGTTTTGATACATGAGATATATATATATATATATTTATATAAAGAGATGATACGAAACAGTTGATGTGCCCGGTTGCAGATGATATGACATCAAGCCCAAAAGACTCCAATTTAGTTTCTCCAAGAACATAAACACAGCTAAAAAAGATGATCTTTCTATGATTATAAGATGCAAAGAAAACAGACTAGTCGCATCAACTATAAGATGTCGATCTCGAACTC
>NC_025702.1:13009278-13020289 GCF_000633955.1 Camelina sativa
TTCTACGTCATCACTATTTTACTTCTGTTGAATTTGGTGAGTTTCACTGACACCAACTTCTAAGAGCTTGACTAACCAGAGGCCGTGATTTTTGTAATCGACTGATTATGCGTGTTTGTTTCAGGTTGTTGCCTTTGTCTTGGAGGCGTTCTTTGCTGAGCTGGATCTTGAGGAAGAAGAAAAATGCCAAGGACAGGTTAGTTATCGTCTTTAACTCGCCAAAAAGTTACAACACAGAAATGAACAGATGTTCCGGAGATTGCAAAAGTAAAGAGCCTTTTGATACGTGTTTAAATCCGCAATGTTTCTCTTATCCCGTTATTGTATGGTTGCAGGATTCTCAACAAAGAAGAAACCGGCGTCGATCTGCAGGGTAAGTAGTAGAGTAGAGAGATCAAATCTTAGTTTGTTGTTATTAATAAATAATAACTTAATGAACAGGGCAATCAATGGAAGTAGCTAATTACTCGTCATCAAGCTATGAAGACATATGTTAAAAACCAACTCATATAAAGTTATTTATAGTTTATTGCCCATATGATTTGGTTTAGTGATTATTATGGTATCGTAATTACCCACAACACTTTTACAACACTTTTACCAATCAACTTGTAACCTATGGAGGAGATTACTTGGCTAAAAGAGGAATTTTAGTGTAATTAATCCATTATATGCATTTTAGTGTGTGGCTAGTAACTCGTTTCATTACCAAAACTTTTGGTCCAAAAGCGAGTAACTCGATTTGGCCTTGCTAAGAGTTTTCTAACATCTAAAGATATACAGATCCATGAAAAATTAAGAAAAGAATGAGCAAAATAATTAGTAATTACGATACCATAATAATCACTAAACCAAAAGTAATAATGAAACTGCTATCCATATCCAACATTGTCGTTACACAAAATCACCAAAATAACAAACCAGTTTGATTCTAAGAACAACTGAGATTTCCGACCTAGTACGTTTCCTTTTTCAATCCTTACGACCCAAGATGATAAGAAACATATGAGAGCTTATGCCTAGATGGAGCAAAGCCATACCAACCATGAAACTACAACGCATATTCACTTCGTTTTCAATAATATCACGAAACCTTGCAATGTTCCCTCTACTCTTTACCGATCAAAGAAAGATGACTTCACATTCGGCAGAGCGTCTTGGACATTTGAGGAGTTTCTTGACCACGTCATCTTGAATCTGAATTGCATCATAATGCCATGGTAGAGTGAGTTTCTTGAGGACAGCCGAATTTTCTAGGAAGTACCTCACTAGCTTCATCTCTGCAGTAAGTCCCGAGACTTTCACTTTGAAATCAACAACTTCGAGAGACGATAGCAAACACTGAGGCACAGTTGAAAGATCGACTTGATTCATCTCGTCCAATGGCATTTCCACATGATCTGCATTGTAGCATACCTGAGAACAGAAGAGAAGATTAAAACACAAAGACAAAATATGCAGAATCTTCGAAGGAATGAAAAAGTTATTGTGTTTGGCAGATCATCACCAAAATGAGAGACTTCAAGTTTGGGAAGCTTTCAAGAAAGGTTGGTAACCATTTCAAATGGGAATAATAGAGCTCTACTTGCAGGCAGGACATGTAACCAAACTGAGGCAGTGGTTCTAGTTTCGAGTATTCTCAGAGGTGCTAGAGCAAGAAGGAAAAACTGAAGTGGGTCAGAAACATTCATGATAGATTATGGGAACATATGTCAAATATGGGAATTGACATAGATGATACCTCGAAAGTGCCTAGATGTATGAACATATCACTGATCTTTGAAATCTGGGGGAGAAAACTGCGGAAACTATTTCTCCTGGATAAAACATCTGCTTCTTCAAAAAACAAGCCAGGGCTGAGATCAAAATCTAACTTGACATTGGAATCCATACTGGTTATTATAAAGCTTTTTGGTAAGTTATCACGGATGCTCAAAAAGCGTAGTCGAGGGGCATCAATCAGAAATCCTGTATCACCCACAGAGAAGCGTATGCTTATAGTGAGCCTCTTCAATGACGTAGAGAGCACCCTAAAGACCTTTGCACCAGAATTAACAAGTCCCAACTCTAGCTCTTCAAGGACAGGGGAGGATGAGACAAGTCTCTCAAAAGTGGTCTCATTGGGATAGCTCATATAGTCTAAATGCAGGATCTTCAGACAAGGCAAGGAAACAAACTCGGCACTAGGCAAGGCCACCCAACACATCTTTAAGGATACCACTGTCTCACAAGTATAAAGGCTTAGGGGCATCTCATAAGCATAACGAACTTGTAGATGTTGGACGTTACGCTTTACTGCAGCATCAATCCATGATGTGAAGTGAGGATTGACATTTCCATATTTCATAGTTAAGTTGAGCTTGTTAACGCATGAAACTCTGCTGGAATGGAAAAACCTGTCACCAAAACTCATAAAGGCATCAGAATTAGGAAACTTTGACCATGCCAGTTCCAAACGAGGAAGCCAAAGCCAGAGACTCCTCCATCTGGTGGATAATACGCTTGTCTTAACACTGTCCTTCAGGGGAAGATGAGAGAGAATGTGACATATCAATGGATCAGGTAACTGGCTTATCTTATCTTCCAACCATTTGGAACAAAGATGCTGATTCAACATCTCGTTATCAACCATTCTGCTTTTCTTATTTAGGAAACTTTTTTTTAACCTGCATAGCAAAATTGAACATGAAAGTTTCAAAAAGAGATGATTTTTTTAATGCGTAGGACTTACACAAACATTTTCTAAGGAACCCCAATTAAACAAATTAAAAACCTAGTGTTAGCAAGAGAGACGAATCAAAACTCAAAAACCCTAATGTTAACAAGAGAGACGAATCAAAAACTTAAGAAACCTATGTGTTAACAAAATCCGTTTACGGAGACATAAGGAGAGTGTGCGAGAGGGAGAAACTAAACCAAACTACATTGGGACTAAACTCAGGCTAGGGCTTTTCAAAGTCTTATCGAAGATGATGAGTTTACAACCAAATTTACAAAAACGGGTAAAGTAAGAAGAAGAACTTAACAGTGTTTATGGTCGAACGGAAAAGAATCACTCGCCGGAACTGTAACACGTGATTTCGCCGGTGGTAAAAGAATCAATCGCCGGCGGAGCTCTCTGCATTGGATTCTCTCAGTCTCAAGACTCTGTATGTGTAGTTAGAATGAGTGTATAAATTGAATCATTGATACACAAAAAGGAAAGCCCAACAACGCAAACAAGGCCCACTAATTCTGAGTTAAAGTTGACATGGCCGAAACAAGTACAACAATTCCAATATTGAATGAATATTCCATGGTTAACTAGTAGTATTAACAAGTACAACAATTCAAAAAATAGAACAATTTAGTTTTTTTTTCAAAAATACCACCAAAGTGTAATTTTTTTCCAAAAATACCACATAATTGTATTAAAGTTCTAATACTAAAAACTCATTCCTAAATTATAAATACTAAACCATACCCCTAAAAACTATACTCTAAAATTAAATGTGTCAACCCAAACCTAAAAAAAAAATATTTAATCCTTAAAAATCAATTTTTTGTGTTTGTGGTAATTTTGGAAAAAAAACATTTGTGGTATTTTTGAAAAAAAAAAGTAAAATGTGGTATTTTTAGAGAAAAAAAACTTTTTTAGTGGTATTTAAAGGAATCTCTCTATTAATTTTCTATGTAATTTTTTTTTATGAAAGCATTTTACAAATGTATATAAAGACCATAACTTGTTTTCCAAAAAATTAACAGTCTAAAAAAATGTATTCTACCATGTGAACAGAACGATGTTGCAGATATACTAAGGACTAAGGAGAAGAAAACAACAAAAATATTTCTTGCAAACGAATAAATAAAAACATAAGTAAAAAGCCTAACACTTGGTTTCCTGTGTGGCAAGAGACCATATCATTCATTCTACAACGACTTCACATGTGATGGAGCGTCTTGGAATTTTCAGGAGCTTCTTGAAGATGTCATTTACATTTGCGCGATAGTCCAAACGTAGAGTCAATTTCTTGAGGATTACAGAATTCTCTAGGAAGTATCTTACAATCTTCACTTTTGCAGCATATCCCGAGATTCTGGTTTTGATTTCAACAGACATGAGCGAAGATAGCAAACACTCGGGAACAAATGGAAAACTGATTTGATCTATTTCCTCGGAACCCCATGCCTGAGGTTGAAAACAGAGGAGAAAAAAAGGCAATGAGAAGAAGATATGCAGAACACATTCATAGAGATAACATAGCGTTTAGGAGATGATTACCAAGATGAGGGATTTCAGGTTTGGGCAGCTCCCAAGAAAAGTTAGTAACCATTTCAAATCAGGTACATATATATAAGCATACAGGCGGGACATGTAACCAAACTGAGGCATCGGTTCTAATTTCGAGTAATGATAGATGATCTGGAACCACAAAGAAACATAATGAAACTTCCATGATAAAGACAACAAGACTGTATACACGGATATTGACATGACATATGTACCTTTAAAGTGTTTTGATATACGATCATTCCCCGACCTTTGAAATCCCAAGCAGAAAATCGCGGATGCTACTTCTCCTCGATGAGACGCTTGCTTCATCAAAATCTTGCAAACCAAAATCAAGATAAATATCTAACTTGGCATTGGCACTCAAGCTGTTTATCATATAACTTTCAGCTTGGTCATCATAAATAGTCAAAGAGCCTAATAGAGGAGCATCAATCACAACACCGTATTTCTCACTACCCCCTATACAATTGCGTAGGTTAATATTAAGCCTCTTCACTGACAAAGAATGCACCCGAATGCACTTATACAATAGCGTAGCCTTAGTCCAACATCCAACAATCTTCAACTTTTCCAAGACAGGACAACAAGAGATCAGTCTCTCAAAAGTGGCCATTTTGCCGTAATAAACATATTTCAAATTCATAGTCTTCAGACAAGGTAACGAAACAAACTCGACATCATCCAACTCCACATCAGAGATTTTTAAGGATACTAGTGTCTCAGTGATACAAAGGCTTGTGGGGATTTTATACCAACTATGATCTGGAGGACCAAAAATATTAAGATGTTAGACCTAACGCTTTAGTGCAGCCTCAATCCATGACGTGAGATAAGAGTCATCTTTTTCATCGTCATCAAGATATAACTTGAGCTTGTTTATGCATGAAACCCTATCGGAATGGAAAAACCTGTTACCAAAACTCACAAAGGCGTTGAAATTATTATGGAAAACTCGTGAACTCCTCAGTTCCAAACGAGTAACCCAAAGCCAGAGAGTCCTCCATCTGGTGGATAAAACGCTAGTCTTAACACTGTCCTTGAGGGGAAGATGAGAAAGAATCTGACAGATCAAAGGATCTGGTAACTCGCTTATCCTATCGTCTCCTTCCTTGGATCTACTACTCGACGAGTACTTCTTGGAACGAGCCTGTTTCGCTTTCCCTCTGCCAACCATATGTTTTATTCGTATTCTCAAAATCTGAAATTGAAAGTTTCCATTGAAACAATTCGGATGAATTGATTAGACATAACTCTGCAACTAAACACGAATCAAAAACTTGCATTTTCAGTTCAAACTAGTCAGGGTTAGGGTTTTCTGAAAACAATTATACTTTAGAAATCAACCAAAACAAAAGTCGTCACGTAAGATCTAACAAGAAAGAAGAACCTACTGAATGTTTTTTAGCCGGCGGATTGCAATCACTAGCCGTAATTTCGCCGACAGAATCACTCACTCGCCGGGACTCTCACTCTCTCTAACTAAACATTTCTCTCCAAAGCTAACTTGTTTAATTGCCGAATTCTTCTGTGACATCTTGGCCCATTTGTGAAGGAGGATTCCATTGACACAAACGCTTTACCGTTTTTACTTCTTACTACAAACGCTTTGCCGTTTTTATCTCTCCGTTTGAACGAAGAACGGTTGGACCAAACTGGAAACTCCCACTTTTGTTCGTCACATACTATAGAAAACTGTTTTTAAATTATGATGTCCACTAATAGATCAATTTACTAACACATTCAAAAACCAAAGCAACAGATTAGACTATTGGCACATATATTAAGACCATAATTTGTTTACAATTAACAGTTCAAAAACATATGTCTGATGATTTGGGGACATATATTAAAATAAAATAAAATGTTGTTTGTTGCAGTTGACAAAAAGAGAAGAAGTTGATGCAGTTTCAAATTCACAACCTAAAGTTAGTTTTTGATACTATTTATAAGAAACAATCTCAATGTAGTTGATTTCTCTTGTTGTCGATGTGGACATTTTCAGTTTAGAAAGTATTATTTTATTTCCATAAAATGCTAAGTAAATATTTCTTACAATGCTAAAAGGATCCCACGTCACATTTTCTAATTTTAATAAAATTCTTTCCAATTTCGAATGTGGACCATTTTTAGTTTTGTAAGAGCACCTCCAGTGTTCACATACCAAAATGATGGTCTCAACTTCAAAATATTAATATAGTTTAGTTATATATTTAAATTTTAATTTGAATCTAAAGAATGGATCAATTAAAATAAGAACCTTTCTCTTCTTCCCTCTCATGCTTTTTTCTTAATAAGTCTATTGGAGGTGTCCTAAGAAGTTTTTATTAATTTTCACTTTTTTTTAGCTTTGTAAAATTTATATCATATTACATATAAGATTCTCGATCTTTAAGTATAAGAAGTTTTTCTATATTAGCAAACTGGTTTATGTCAATAGTAAAGAGATGTGTTTGTTTTTAACTTTAAAGAGAAGAATTGAAGTTTCTTGTAATTAAGTTAGTAGGGTCTACTAGCTAGTTAAGTCTAATACGTGTATGTATAGTAGAAGTGAGAAATAAGTATGCATGCTGTGGTGTTTGCAAAAGATTTGAGTTTTGTTATTAAAATCTCACGAATCATGATTTGTTATCAAAAGCTTGAGTTTAAGTTTTGTTGAATTGTACTATTTGATTTATATTTTTGGTTTTGTTTTGTAAAAAATTGTTAAATCAAAACATAATTCAAAATCATGCAAATTCTCATTAGCTAATATGATGAGTTAAAGCTTAATATTTTGAATCAAAAGCACAAATTTTTTTTGAGTCGACTCTCGTCTCTTCGTAATACATTTTCTTAGAGTTAATATCCTTGATGAAATGCTTGGTTCATCAAAAAAAAAAAATCCAAACCAAAGGGGGGAGTGATATCTACCTTGGCATTGGAATCCGTAACGTTTACTATACTCAACTAATTTATCGTTGATTACCAAAACTACTGTGATCAAGGAGCATCAATTACAAAATCTTTTATTAAAAAACTTGTCGAAGAAAAGCGTATTCATATAGTAACAAACTAGTCGATGGAGTACTTAAATTAAAATAAAATAAAAAAACATTATTAAAGGCAAAAGAGTTTCCTAACATTTGAACAGAAAATAAAATCACAAGAATCAACTAGTTTAACGACCCAAAACATCAACCTGTATTTTTTTAACAATATTAATTTTTGACTCAAATGAAAGGTTCAACAATATTTATTTTTTAGGAATCATAGAACAATGGATTTCACAAACGGTAGAGCATCTTGGCATTGTAAGGAGTTCTTGAAGGAAGGCACACTTAGCCTTTTCGGTATAGTAAACATCAAGCCTAAATTTCTCCAGGATTTTTGAATTCTTCAACAAGTATCTTACTAGCTCCACTTCTTTCTGACCAAAGGGGAGAGAGATATCTACCATGACACTGGAATCCATCAATGTCTGACAGAACTCACTGGAACAAGCCATCTCACTTCATTATCAAACAACGAAATCAGTGTAAATATGGAGTAACTAAACTTAGTACTTCAACATAACACACTCGTAACCAACTCTAACCAAAATTCTACTCAAATTCTCAAAATTTCCAAATGAGCTTTCATTGAAATTCAGAAACAAGTAGCGAAAAGAACAAGATACAAGAACCGAATCCAAACCAACAACCACAAAACTAGTAGCTAGGACGCATATTCACTTTGTCTTTTCATAAAATAACAAAACCTCACAATGTCTCTCTCCTCTTTTTCAACATTCAAAGGAAAACGATTTTAGATTCGGTAGAGCGTCTTGGAATTTTGAGAAGTTTCTGAACAAAGTCATCACAATCCAAACGTAGAGTGAGTTTCTTGAGGATAGCCGAATTTCTAAGAAGTACTTTACTAGCTTCATGATTTCTAGACCACGTCTCAAGACTGGCTCAAGGAATTCAACATACTCGAGGGACGATAGCAAACATGGAGGCGCATGTGAAAAACTTAATTGATACATCTCCTCGGAGCTCATTTCCTCAAACTCATTTCCTCAAACTCATCACAGCATAACTGAGGATAGAAATAGAGGATTAAAACATATTGGCTTTTAGCAAATGACTCGTAGCAATGAAAAGATACATGTTGGGTTAAGAAGATCATCACCAAGTTGAGGGATTTCAATTTTGGGAAGCTCTCAAGAAAGCTTGGTAACCATTTCATATGGGAATAAGAGAGATCAATGTCCAGACGGGACATGTAACCAAACCGAGGCAACGACTCTAGTTTCGAGTATTCATAGAGGAGCTGGAAAAGGAGAGAAAATTGAAACGGATCAGAAACTTTAATGATAAAAAGGTTGTACATGTCCAATACCATAATTGACATACAAACCTGGAAAGTTTCTAGTTGTATATTCATATCTTTCACTTTTGAAATCAGGGGGAGAAAACTGCGCACTCTGCGTCTCTGTTGTGATGAAAGAATTGCTTCATCTTCTATCCACAAAAGAAAGCGGAGAACTACCTTGACATTGGAATCCATATTGGTTATTGTAAAGCTTTCTGGAAGGTTATCATCAATGCTCAAAGAGTGTAGTCGAGGAGCATCGATAACAAACCCCGAACCAGGGGCACGTAGACAAAACATTAGTTCTATACTGAGCTTCTTCAATGACCTAGAGATCACCCGAAAGACTTTTTCATTAGAATCAAAACTTCCCTGTATCACTAACTCCTCCAGGACAGGGCAGGATGAGACAAGTCTCTCAAAAGTGGCCTCATTGGGATATCTAATATGTCCTAAATGCATGATTTTCAGACAAGGTAGGGAAACAAACTCGGCATTAGGCAAAGCCACCATCTGAATTTTTAAGGATACCAGTGTCTCACAGATATAAAGGCTTACACGGATCATAGAAAGACCACCATGTGGAAGAAAACGAACATGTAGATGTTGGACCTTACGCTTGACTGCACCATCAATCCATGACGTGAAACGAAAGGCATCACCAACACTATAATTGATTAAAGTCATATTCAGGTTTTCTATGGATGAGACCCTGTTGGAATCGAAAAACCTATTACCAAAATTCACAAAGGAACCGAAATCTGGGAATTCTCGGAGATTCAGTTCCAAACAAGCAACCCAAAGCCAGAGAGTTGTCCATCTGGTGGACAATACGCTTGTCTTAACAATCTCCTCTGTAGGAAGATGAGAAAGTATGTGACATATCACAGGATCTGGTAACTGGCTTATCCTATCTTCCATCAGTATCTCTCACCAAAGCCTTTGGAACAAGCCTGAGTTAGATCCCTCTACCAACCTGCATGCCAAAATTGAAAACGATAGTTTCAAAAGAGACGATTTGAAATTACAAAATAAAAAAAAATACTAAAACCCTAAACTCAATCAAACAAAATAAAACCCTAGATTTGTAATCTCAACCATATACCGGTTTATATACATTTCTTTACCAGTAGTTTGCAAATTTTCAGCCGGTCTAAGGATTAAAAGTATGTATTGTAGCTTTTCGTCTATCTCTAGAGATCCTCAGAAAACAAAAGCTCTGTATTGAGGCTCATCTACTTTGTACACTTTTCCTAATATATATAAACCGGTATCTCTTAAAAAAAAAATAATAAATAAAAAAAAATGTAAATCACAAATGAACAAAAAATAGGATTAACATAGACAAGTGCTAGCAAAGAGAGACAAAATTATAAGGTTTGAAATTACAGAGACTGATTTGGTAATCAAAATGCTCCTTCAGTACAGCTTCAAGTGACGGAGGAAGAAGAACATTGTGATAGACAAACTAAACTACAGTGACGCTAAGTCAGGCTAGGGTTTTTAGAGTCGTATGACTTCACAAAGAAAAAAAAAAGTAGAGTAAGAAAAAAGGAACAGAATGAGATGTTGATCGAAAGGAATACAGTATGGGAAGAAGAGGAAGGACGCACCAGAAAGGAGTTTAATATATTAGCACCGGAATGAACGCATCGATGCAAGTGTCTTTAGACCACACTCACTGTGAATGGCGCTTGAATTCGCCTTTTCGACTCCTTTGACGCAATTTTTAAGAGTGCAAACACCTTGCCGTTTACCTCTTTTTCGTTTAGGTTGATGAAAAGTGAAAACGTTTTTAGTTAAATTGGATTAGTTCGGTTTCGTCCTAACTGAACCGATAAAGAAAAACATAAGATAAATGGTCCAGTGAGTGGTCCATTGACCCCGGTTAAATATTGATTTTTTTTTTCTGAAGGCATTGACCCCCTTAAACCAGGGTTCGATTCTCCCCTTATACAAATTTTGCACATATTAAGTTTTTCTTCATTTTCTTTACAAATCTATAAGCTTCTGAAACATCATACTATTTGATCTAATGGGGGTAATAAAATAATGTAAAATCTATGTTTTTGCAAAAAAAATATGGAGTAATTTTTGTCACATCGAACCCAAAACTCAAATATGAATGACATAGAGTATCCTTAGGGGATATAGTTACTCAAATACCAAATCCAGGATTACGACATCACATTCGCTAGAGCATCGTGTCATTCTGTGGAGTTCCTCCTTGAAAGTAGACTTTTCTCGTATTGAATAATTGGCCAAACGTAGAGTGAGCTTCTTGAGTATTGTCGTATTCTCTAGGAAGTACCTAATAATCTTCAATTGTGCATCATATCCTCGGATTGGGAATTTGAAATCAATAAACTCGAGAGATGATAGCAAACACTCAGGCATATATGACAA
>NC_025702.1:13021059-13057357 GCF_000633955.1 Camelina sativa
ACGACATCACATTCGCTAGAGCATCGTGTCATTCTGTGGAGTTCCTCCTTGAAAGTAGACTTTTCTCGTATTGAATAATTGGCCAAACGTAGAGTGAGCTTCTTGAGTATTGTCGTATTCTCTAGGAAGTACCTAATAATCTTCAATTGTGCATCATATCCTCGGATTGGGAATTTGAAATCAATAAACTCGAGAGATGATAGCAAACACTCAGGCATATATGACAAACTGATTTGATTCGTCTCCTCAAAACGCATTGCATCACAACTACCATAGCATACCTAGAGCAAAGAACAGAGGAGTTAAACCACACTAAAAAGGTACCTTGCTAGTTGAACAGCTCGTAAGAAAGGTTAGTAACTCTTTCAAATCGGAGTAATGGATAGCTGCACTCAGACGGGACATATAAACAAACTGAGGCAACGACCCTAATGTCGAGTATTGACATATGACCTGGAACCAAGAAAGAATAATTAATTTATAGAAAAATGTACTACATGTCTAATGCCAGAATTAACATATATTACCTTGACAGTGTCTCTACTTATCTTCATATCTTTAACCATCGAAATCTGCGAGAGAAACCCGCGGATGCTATTTCTCTTCAAAGAAACTGTTTGTTCATCAAAAACTGTCAAATCAAAGGAAGTAGAAATATCTAACTTGGCATCGGGATGCATTTTGTTTATTACAACCAAGCTTTCTGATAAGTCATCATTGATGCTCAAAAATCTTAGTAGAGGAGCATCAATCACAACTCCTGAAGTACAAGAAGAAACCCCAAATTTCTGTATTGTTATTTTGAACTTCTTCAATGAACTAGAGAAGACCCGAAAGTGTATTGCATTATCATCATACACAGATGTGACCATTAATAACTCCTCCAGGACAGGGCAGGATGAGACAAGTCTCTCAAAAATAGCTTCATTTGGATAAAAAATATCTTTTAAGTGTAAAGTCTTCAGACAAGGTAGGAAAACAAATTTGGCATTAGCCAAGTCCGCCCGATCAAGTTTTAAAGATACCAGTGTCTCACATGTATAAGTGCTTGTGGGTAACTCAGGATACCTATTTAGACGACGACAACAAAGGTCTAGATGTTGGACCTTACGCTTAACCGCAGCATCTATCCATGACGTGAGATGTGAGGCATCATTGTCAATAGTTACATTGAGGTTGTCTATACGTGAAACCCTATTGGAATCAAGAAACCTGTCACCGAAACTCATTAAGGCATTGGGATTAGGGAATTTCGACCATGCCAATTCCAAACTAGGAAGCCAAAGCCAAAGACTTCTCCATCTGGTGGATATAACGCTTGTCTTTACAGCTTCCTTTAGGGGGAGATGAGAGAGAATGTGACATATCAAAGGATCAGGTAATTGGCTTATACGATCTTCTTCCTTCAATCTCTGACTTAACCCTTCCGAAGTAGTCTGTATCTCTTTCTCTCTCTCAACCATGTCTTTTCTTCTCTATAACACTTTTTTTTTCTTTTCAGAAGAACCAAATCTGCGTACAAAAGTTGAAACAGCAAGTCAAATGAAGGTAACAGTGACAATATTGATCAGTGTTCAAGTTCCAGTGGAGACAATTTTTAATATCCACATTGAAAACCCATAAATTAACATCAACACTGAGAAAGAGAGACGACGAACCAGACAACTTAGGGCTTTTGAAGGGTTGGTTATAGGAATTAAAGGGATTCTTGCCGGACCTGAAGATCGCGATTTCCCCGACGGGAATAAAATCTGTTGATTGAAGTTTGGAATCGCTCAGAGACTTATTTAGGGTAAATTCGATGCGCTTTGCTCTCGTCCTGACTCTTTTTTTCTACCGTAAATAATTAGCTTCTTTTTTTTTTAATTCAAAAATAATTAGACCCCTTTTTAATTAATTTTATGGCTAATCTTCCTTTTTAGTATTAAAAATAATTTGAACCTTTTTAATTAATTTTATGGCTAATCTTCCTTTTTAGTATTAAAAATAATTTGAACCTTTTTAATTAATTTTATGGCTAATCTTCCTTTTTAGTATTATATTTTTGAAGTTGTATAATGCTACCCAAAACAAGACCAATCAATTCTATACATACACTAATGAAAAGTACCACCTTATGAGTTGCATCTCTGCATCAGAACCAGAGATTGTGATTGACGAATTTTACCTTAACCTATTAAAGAAGTGAGTTTCTTGATGATTACTGACGGATTTTACCTTTATAACTTAATTTCTGCGACATATCTGAATCGAGATTAAGTAACTCTCATTACAGAAACCTGCATTGACATAGAAAACCTTGAAAGCTACTTGATGTTTTATCATTTCCCCTGACCTTTGATAGTCTAACTTGCCATTAGAATCCAAATTATGGCATTGCCTCTCTGTACATTTAGTATATCATTAACTAGTGTTTAACGTAAAACAACACTTATATAATTAGCGCTTGAGTAAGTTGTTGAAGTATCCATCAACTTTCAAAATAAAGTTTGTTTATTTCATGAGCAGCCACCAACAGAGGTAACATAAGGACTTGATTAACTGCAAATTTTACGTGTCCCTCAAAGCCTTATAGCCTTCTAAAATCAAGTAATTCAACGACCAAAAAAGATTAGAAGTGTTCACTGTTCAGCAATATCTTTTAAGTACTTAAAGAACAAGGATAGCGTTTCAGCAGAAAATGCAGAATCTCATTTTTGTCGAAAAAATATGGAATCATTTTTGTCACATCGCACCCAAACTCCATCAATTCCAAACTCAAATATATATGAATCACATTGAAATTCGGAGTACCAAAATAAATAAAAAAAAAAAAAAAAAAAAAAAAAAAGNTAATACCGGAGTACCCTTCGGGGCTATAGTCACATTGTTTGTCTCTATGGAAAATCATTAAAACTTCTAATCAAATACCAATCCGTGACGACGATCTCACATTCGCTAGAGCATGGTGTCATTCTGTGGAGTTCCTCGAAAGCAGACTTTTGTCGTATTGAACAATTGGCCAAACGTAGAGTGAGCTTCTTGAGTATTGCCGTATTCTCTAGGAAGTACCTTACTATCTTCAGACCTCCGCATCGGAATTCGAAATCAATAAACTCGAGAGATCATAGCAAACACTCAGGCATATATGACAAACTGATTTGATTAATCTCCTCGAAGGGCATTGCATCACAACTACCATAGCATACCTAGGGCAAAGAACAGAGGAGTTAAACCACACTAAAAAGGTACCTTGCTAGTAAAGATGAAAAAAAAAAACACTTATTGCGTCTTGCAGACCATTTACCAAGATGAGGGATTTCAAATTTGGACAGCTTTTAAGAAAGGTTAGTAACTCTTTCAACTCAGTGTAAAGGAGAACTGCATTCAGGCAGGACATGTAACTAAACTGAGGCAACGACTCTAATTTCGAGTATTGTTAGATGAGCTGGAACCAAGAAAGAATAGTTATTGATAGAAAAATGTACTACATCTCTAATGTCAGAATTGACAGAGTCTCTACATATTTTCATATCTTTAACCTTCGAAATCTGCGAAAGAAATCCGCATATGCTATTTCTCTTTGAAATATCAAAGACAGTAGAAATATCTACCTTGGTGCATGGTCCAAAAAAAAGCAAACCAAAATCAAAGGAAGTAGAAATATCTAACTTGGCGTCGGGATGCATTTTGTTTATTACAACCAAGCTTTTTGATAAGTCATCATTGATGCTCAAAAATCTTAGTAGAGGAGCATCAATCAAAACTCCTGAACAAGAAGAATACCTACATTTTCGAATATCTATTTTGAGCTTCTTCAATGACCTAGAGAACACCCGAAAGTGTATTGCATTATCATCAAACACAGATGTGACCATCACTAACTCCTCCAAGACAGGGCAGGGTGAGACAAGTCTCTCAAAAATAGCTTCGTTGGGATACGAAATACCTTCTAAGTGTAAAGTCTTGAGACACGGTAGGAAAACAAATTTGGCATTAGCCAAGTCCGCCCGATCAAGTTTTAAAGATACCAGTGTCTCACATGTATAAGTGCTTGTGGGCAACTCAGGACGGCTATTTAGACGATGACAACAAATATCTAGATGTTTGACCTTACGCTTAACAGCAGCATCAATCCATGACGTGAGATGTGAGGCATCTTTGGCCATAGTTACCTTGAAGTTGTCTATACATGAAACCCTGTTGGAATCAAGAAACCTGTCACCAAAACTCATCAAGGCATTGTAATTAGGGAATTTCCAACATGTCAATTCCAAACTAGGAAGGTAAAGCCAGAGACTTCTCCATCTGGTGGATAAAACACTTGTTTTAACAGCTTCTTTTATCGGAAGATGAGAAAGTATGTGACAGATCAAAGGATCAGGTAACTGGTTTATTATATCTTCCTTCAATCTCTGACTTAACCCTTTGGAGCAATCCTGTCTTGCTTTCTCTCTCTCAACCATGTCTTTTCTTCTCTATAACACTTTTTTCAGAACAACCAAATCTGCTTACAAAAATTGAAACAGCAAGTCAAAGACGAAGGTAACAAGGTAATAGTGAGTTAGTGACAATATTGATTAGTGTTCAAGTTCCAGTGAAGAAAATTTTCAATATCCACATTGAACCCCATAAATTGATAACATCAACACTGATAAAGTGAGACGACAAACCACATTGGGACAACTTAGGGAATTTGAAGGTCTTACGAAAATGTTGTAGGAAATAAAGGGTTAAGTAAGAAGAAGAAGAAGAACATACATGATTTCGCTGACGGGAATAAAATCTGTTGATTGAAGTTTGGAATGTTTAGGGTAAATTCGTTGCCCTTTGCTTTCGATCTGTTGATTGAAAATGCACTTAGGTTTAAAGAAGACTCTTTTTTCTACCGTAAAAAAATTAGAACTTTTTTATATTCTTTTTGGTGTTCAAAAGGAAAAATATATATAATAATAATAATAATTAGATTTTTTTAAGTCATAAATAACTAGGGAAACAAATTCTGTATATTTTTAATAATAATAATACTAATAATAATTATTAGATATTGAATAATACTATTAATACTAATAATAATAATAATAATTAAATATTGATGGTTATTGGTTAACTTTAAAAAAGAATTTTATGGTTAATTTTTTTTTTCTTTTCTGAAGTTGTATAAAATTACTAGATTAGGACCCACCCAATGTGCGGGTTTAGAGTTTTTTAAATAAAATTAAATTTAACAAAGAATATCAAATAAATATTTTTAGTAAGTAAAAACTATCTATAAAAATAAAGTAATACACGGAGTTGTCCAATGTGATATTTGATGTAAATGGTGCGACTATGCGGTTGAGACTATTATTCATGTTTTCTTTGAATACCCTCGCTCTTGTGAAGTTTGGGATTTATCTCTGATTCTGGTCTCATATCAGAGGGTTTTTCATATGAGTCGGTGTACTCGAATTTGGATTTTGTTTTCTGGAGGGATGCCTCTCAACAGGATGATCATGATCAGCTTCTACAATTACCATGGATTTTATGAGCAATCTGGAAGATCAAAAATAAAAAAGTTTTTCAAGGTTTAGAGATCGAGGTGAATGATATAATTGCTCAGGCTTTGGGCGATAAGTTAGCCTAGGAAGAGGCCCTCTTTTTTACGGCAGTCATGTCAGCTCCATCTCCGTCTTCGAATGTCCAAATTTCTTCACCTGGTTGTCAGATTGATGATTCTTGGAAAGCAATCAATGTGCATTCAGGATTGGGTTGGTGGTGTTGCGTTGGGGAGGAGTGAACCTTGTTTTTGGAGGCCAAGTGGGTGGGCATTTTAACTGAACCGATCCGAACCGAACTGAACCAACCGAACTCAAACCGACCCAAACCAAACCCAATCCTACTCTCAAACCATTTGGTTAAGTTTTTTCTCAACCCAAATGGTTCGGTTTAAACCCAAACCGAACCGATAACCCAATGTGCTTTTTATTAACTAATTTAATTAATAATATTCATAACTTTTGTATAATATGTAATCATAATCTTATATTCTTTATGAATTCAATTATGTTAAATTAGGTTTAATTATTTCTAAAACTTTAACCCTAGGTTTTAAAGAGTAAAATTGTAAATAACTCCAAATTTCTTATAAGAAATTACACTTTTCTATCTTCTTATGTTCTTTAGTTTGTTTCATTTTTATTTTATTCTAATTACTAAAAATTTAATAATAATATTGTTATTATTTTTAGGTAAAATTTTATGGATTCTTTGAATTATTCAACTTACAACTTCTTGTTTACTTTATACATATTATTATTGTTTGGGTAAATTTTAACCGATTCGTATGTGAACAGTTCTACGGAATGAACGCAAAGAGATCTTTATTGATTAATGCTCAAGATTACAATAAATCAATATTAGAACCCGTTGTGAGATGTTCCTTCATAAATAATACGGCTCTCCATTAGATTTAGTCGTTTGATAGGGTTATAGCCCCTTGAATATTTTCGGGTTCTTCCTCTCTTCCCTTTTATGGTTTAAAGACCCTTTTTTTATAGCTGCCCCAAACCCTAGTTTTAACTGGGATGGGCTTAGTCTTCTCTGTTGCAACCTCATAGGTTAGCCTTCAATATCTGTCGGTCATACGAGGATTGTATATTGATAATATAACTTATCTCTATCTATTGAATATCCATAATATATACGACCCTCCATGTAATATATAATCTTATCAATATAATATAAGACTTATCAATATGACATACGGTCTTATCAATATAATAGACGTTCTATTAAGATGACTAACATCGGTTTAAGCTTACCTGACCAAAGTATAACCGAGAACCAGAGTCAATTTATTTTTCCCAACAGTTTGCCCTTACTCTTCACTTTCTAATTTAGAATTTGGAGAGTAGCATGTTTCTAAAAATCTTGAATATGTCGTTATTATGAACATCTTTTGACTGAATGGTGTCATTTTGACATGAGGCAGCTTTTGATTTATTGTTTATTCTAGCCACCTTTTTGCGTTGGAGAAGAGCACTGTGTGAGTTGACATACCGTTGTGTCTTGTTTTGCAGCGTGGCAATAAGTAACATAACCGTCAACTTTCTTTTGTTGTTCGCACATTATCTTGCCTTTTTGTATTTTTTTTTTTCGACGTTGGCTTCTAGTGATAAGTGAACGCTTCCAAGCCAAATATAAAGCATGGGGCGATGACATTTGGTGTGCTTCCAGGACAATTGTTGTCACTCGTGTATCGTAAGTCTCTCATTGACTTGACAATGATTTTGCCCCAGCCACAAATTAAAGATATTTTCTTATCTCTTGTGTAAAGTTTACTTTTAGGAATCTTTTTCTCTTGTACAAGCTTTGATTAGTCGATATCACTAGGCTTCACGTGGCTTCTGTAGATGTCATTGTTCTTCCATATATTGTCTTCCTAGCCATAATAGTCACTTTGATGTCTTTTTGAGGTTGTACACATCATCTTTGCGTGACTCTCCACACACGGGGTACGCCGTTCCACAGATAATTATTAATAGTCATCGCTATTCCATGGCTTTGAGGCAACCGCTTCTATTTGTGTGTTTGGGGAGTTGTTCTCCCATTACTTGTCTCTTGTCTTTGTGTTGAACACACGAACCATAGCTAATCCGTTGTTGACTTTTCGTCTTGTTTGTGCCCAATTATGTAAAACTAGAGCCTTCAACCTTCTCTTTTTATGTGAGATTGATATATTTTAGACCTTCGTACTTTCTTGCATCTCTGTGCTGTATTTTTCGAACCAAAACTATATATATGTGTGGTCGTCACTTCTCACTAATTTCCTTACAACATTCTTCTTCGTGACAGCTTTGGTATATACGTACCTTACCTTTTCATTTCGTCGTCGTTAGGATTTCCCTTTCTTAACACGTTTGCGACATTATTGGCCGTTTTCATCATTTAAAAGATGCTTTGCTTCTTGACATGAGAAGGTTTCACATCGACTTGTTCAGTTTTCATCTCCACATGTTCGAGTTTTCTCGAAATTTTTTCACGTAGCCATTAGCAGGGAAGAACTCCGACTAGACAATCTACTATGGTGATCGTCAAGCTTCTCTTTCTTAGAAGGTGTTGCAATTTTGTAACAGTCGCAGCTGCTGCATTTTTCCTAGTTTGTATCCATAACCACTGGTTTTGTTGGTTAAAAACTGTATTCAATAATATTTTTCTGGAGGTCACTGCCCCATATATTTTTGGTGGTCATTTGTTTCACCGCAACTATTGTTGCATGTTCTTCGAGCGACATACCCTTCATTGCAATCACCATAACTTTGACATTGTCATCCTTTTGAAGTGGCATTCGACTCTGTTTCAAGGAGATCATACCCCTGGTGTAATAAAACTTTATGTATGGTTTTTCTCATTACATATGTTACTTGAAGCGACCGTTCTTGGCGTTTACTTATAGTAAGGCTCTGGTTTTCATTAACTGATGAGAAGATATTTGCTTATGTTTCCTGCCGGAACCATTGTCGGTACTCATAATGAGGCGTGCCCCTAGAATCTTTTTAATTAATCATCATTTGTGTTTTTCACAATGAGGTGTGCCTCTAAATTATTGAGGTCATGCCACATAATTTTTGTAATAAGCAGTCAATGCTTCTTATTTCTTAACCAGGAGGCTTTGCGTGACCATAATCACTTCATATGTTGGGAGGCATTGCCTCTGATTTTCTTTTGTAATGATATATTTCACATCATATACTTTTGAAGCAGACCATTATTGGCGTTATTTATAGTAGGCTTTTGCCTCTTATAAATTGATAAATAGTTGGGAATTTACCATTACATCAGTTGATGAGGTATTGGTCCCTGCTTCTTTTTGTTTATAGCTCCCTGGCATTTTAAAGCAACAATTACTGAGGCTTGTCATAACAAGGGATTGTCCCCTTTACGTCTGACGCAACCAAATTCTGGTGTGTTTTATAATGAGGGTTTTCCCTTCTATTTTTGATGCGACCATTGTCTGGTGCTTTTTATTATGAGGTGTCCCTCTTAATTGAAACGTATTGACCGTGGTCGTTGCACGTTATGGCTTTGCCAATTATTTGTTTAGTAGTGGGCATTGTGGCCACTTCATTTAGGTACTTCCTCAATGGGTAAGCACCTTTCAGTTTAATGGAGTTTTCTCCCTCAATGGGTAAGAAACTACAATATATATGAGCGAGTATGCTCTTCTTTGTTTTGAGGCATTCCCCCTAGATTATTTATGATGAGCATTATATGCTTATTATATTTTAAGAGGCTTTGCCTCTTCTGTTTTATTTTCAGCAACCATAGTTACTAAGACTATGCTTTTAGTCTCGCAATGATATTCACCTCAGTCATCTATACCAACGGCATCAACCATGGTCGCTGCTTGTTACACGTCTGTAAGAGGTGCTGCCTATTATTCAATTGGCACTGGCCATGGTCTGCAGGCTAAAGCCTTTTCTTTACCTTGTTTAGTAGTGATCGTTGTCACAACGTTTCCCCTTGTTTTTTTTTTCTTTTTCTTTTGAGGCCGTGCCTCTTGATTTTGTCCAGTAGTCGAATATGTCGTCACAATTCCATGCATGTTATGGCTTTTCCAATTATTCCAGCGAGGTCTCGCTAATAAGCATTTGTTAAGCGACCATAGTCACTTCTATTTGCTAGGAGGCATAGCCTCCGTTCCCTTTCTATAATGACCTTATTCGTTGATTTTCTTTGGCCAGTGACCGTAGTCATTAACCTTTCTTGGGAGGTTACTGCCACTAGATTATTTTTCTACTGGTTGTTGTCACTTTCTCTCGATGTTACTGCACTGTGACTGTAGCCAACATATCCTTTACGCGGCCGTAACCACATCGTTTTATGTAGAGATTGTAGTCAAATTATCTTTACGCGACCGTAGCCACATCATTCTACATAGCGATTGCAGAAGCTTCTTTTTATAGCAATCATGATCGTATTTTCTATTTCTCATGAGGCTATGCTTTTTCTGCTGACAGTCGTCATTACTTTCTCTTAAGACAAGTGTGTTTAATTTCCTTTTGGCTAGTAATTGCGGTACAGCTATATTGTCTTACCCAAGTCTTTTTCAAGTAAGTTAAGAGACAAACATATTGCTTCAAGTTACTCGAAGGCACTTAGCCTTTACCGTAGACGAACATAGTCTTTTAGACTATTTTTGATGAGCACATAACTTCTGCTACATTCCTTATTTTATATATATGATCTCTTAAGGCCACAATATTTAGATTCCAATGAAAGAATAACTTATCTTGTCACGATGTTGTAAGGCCCTCGCTCCACTACCAAAGTCGCATTTGTGCTGCTTGAGTTATCTCTTTTGGTCGTTGTTTCCCCCTTTAGAGTTGCTTCCTTCATAAACTTATTATTATGCCATGTAGTGCTCCACTTAATTGCTAATATTATATCCTCACGACCCTTGATATATATATTGTATCAACAAGGGACGATTTGACACTTGAGGAACATATGCTTGCGATCTAATATTATCGGAAACGTTAGTAGCTATGCCCCCAAATCGAACAACTTCTTTTCATGTTAGTCTCCGAGTATGTTGATTTCTTAGTCGTTATGGCCGGTTGATGAAAACGGTTTATGTTCCGGTTCGGTGGCCGTTTTATTGAGCAGATGGTGTTGTCTTCGGATTTGATTGATAACCTCTGGCCTACTTGGAGGGTTCCAAGATGTAGTAGGTGTGAGATTAGAGGTGGTAAGTGTTTGCATTGCTGAAGATAAGCTTCGTAGCTGGAGTGACAATATTTGTAAATCCCAAACTAGCTCCAGTTTTTTTTGAACTGCAGGAGGTATTTCCTCTGCCTACTTTCTTTCCATTCCATGTGGATTTGATTGTAAATTCCTCCTGTTGGATCAAAGAATGTATGCCATGGCACCCTTACCTTATATATATATAATTAAAAACTCAAGTATGCTGCTCATACACACTTCTTGTGCGTTTACACTCCACGATCACAGTCATGTATCAATAAAATATTGATCTGTCGTTGCTGAATTATTTTATGGTAGCACTTGCTCTTGATCTCCTTTTCACAAGAAGCGTAGTTTTGACCCCATTAAATATTAAGAATCTGTGACTCCCTTTTTCATTAACGCCCTTCGTCGTTGCTCTAGTCTTTTCATAAACTCGAAAAGCTTCTTATTTGTAGACGTGTTTGCATTGTTGAAGCCTTGAAGGTAAGCTTCTGATCCCGAGCAATAATTATTGCGAATCCTACAATATCTTTTCATGGTGCCGGTTTTGGTTTCAGATTTGATCCTTCGTTATATGGGAATTGCCCACGTCATGTGTTCTTCTCAAACCTCAAATTTGCACTTGACAGTGAGTTTCTCCTGAACGTATAGAACCTTGGACTCTTAAATTTGATCCTCTACATCGTCTTCTTGTGAATGTCGTTGTGGTTGATTTTATTTTTATGGTTTTGGATTTTTTTTTAAACCAATTGTGTAGTTGAAAGCTTATGCCCTCATCTCTAGATTCTCTATCATCGTAACAGATCCTTGAGTTTATCAGCTATCTTTGAGAACATATGAGCTGATGCAGACGTTAAACCATCTCCTGTCGTTCATATTCACGTAGTTAAAACTGCCCCTCCTTTTAGCGCCAATTGTTTGGGTAAATTTTAACCGATTCGTATGTGAACAGTTCTACGGAATGAACGCAAAGAGATCTTTATTGATTAATGCTCAAGATTACAATAAATCAATATCAGAACCCGTTGTGAGATGTTCCTTCATAAATAATATGGCTCTCCAATAGATTTAGTCCCTTGATAGGGTTATAGCCCCTTGAATATTCTCGGGTTCTTCCTCTCTTCCCTTTTATGGTTTAGAGACCCTTTTTTTATAGCTACCCCAAACCCTAGTTTTAGCTAGGCTGGGCTTAGTCTTCTCTGTTGCAACCTCATGGGTTAGCCTTCAATATATGTCGGTCATACGAGGATTGTATATTGATAATATAACTTATCTCTATCTTTGTATTGAATATCCATAATATATACGACCCTCCATATAATATATAATCTTATCAATATAATATAAGACTTATCAATATGACATACGGTCTTATCAATATAATAGACGTTCTATTAAGATGACTAACATCGGTTTAAGCTTACCTGACCAAAGTATAACCGAGAGTGAATTTATTTTTCCCAAAAATTATCAAAGGACAATGAATTTTGTTTTGTTACATTAATTGATTTGTAAACCGAATGAAATCGAACCAAATTAGAGCCAAACCGAACCAAATCAAACTGAACATAAACCAACCCAATTACAAACCAAACCGAACTAACTTTGGTTGAGTATGGTGAGAGTTTTATGAAAACCGAATTAATCAAACCGAACCCGAACTTAAACCAAAATGCCCATCCCTAAGTCGGAGCTCCTCCCCCTACATTCGGAGTTAGAAGCTTTGTTGTGGGTCATGGAGCGGATACATGTTACAGGGATCGTTTGTCAACATTTCAAGACAGATTGTGCTGATTTACTCACTATTGTGCAGTCCCTGAAGATTGGCCATCCTTCTCCAATCTGATCGATGAGTTTAACTCGCTGGAGTCCTTCCCACTATTCTATATCTCTTGGATCCCGCGTGATTCAAATGCGAAGGCAGATTGTCTTCTCCGTGCTTCGCGTTCTCTTATCTCTGAAGTTTCTTTTGTAAACCCCTTCCCTTGAGCTTGGACAACTAACCGATGAATTTCCTTTTAATTTATTGTTTGGTTAGATGAGTTCAAAGTTATTAAAATAAAATTAAATTTAACAAAGAATATATATTTAATTATTTTCATAAGTAAAAACAATGTATAAAAGTAAAGAGATAAACTTTAGTTGTAGAATATAGTTGTTATTTTTTTGCTATAATATACTAATGTATATCCCTTTAAAAACCTACTAATATACATTACCACTAAAATATATTTTTTAGTTTTTACTACTACCAACAAATTATCTTTATGAACACATTAAATAACCTATTATAAGTCTTCGCTTTAACATTTTTATAGTTACAAAAACGCATATGTTAATATTACATACTCTTATCTTCCTATCTTATATATATTATAATAACAGTCTTTTTGAATAAATTATTTGATTGGTTAAANCCCTCCTTTTAGCGCCAATTGTTTGGGTAAATTTTAACCGATTCGTATGTGAACAGTTCTACGGAANAGTCTTCGCTTTAACATTTTTATAGTTACAAAAACGCATATGTTAATATTACATACTCTTATCTTCCTATCTTATATATATTATAATAACAGTCTTTTTGAATAAATTATTTGATTGGTTAAAAAAAATGAGACGATCTATTTTTTTTTTTCAACCATCTTTTTCTTTATGTAAAGGTGAGTATTTATATTTTTAGAAACAGTAATTAATTGTATATTTTCACAATCAAATTTTTATTTTATATAAAAAGTAATTATTTTTCTTGTAAAATTAACAACTTAAAATTAAAATAAATAAACTATATTATATTTTCGAATTTTATGATATATATATATATATATAATTTCCTTATAATGATCTTTTTTTAATTTTAAAGCTGTTTAAATTTTATAATTTTCTTATAATTTCCTTTTAATATTTTTAAAACTGTTAAAGTTTTGTTTTACATATGAAAGTTTACAAAGATTTTTTTTCTTTAAAACATTTTAAATAAAATTAAGTTTTCTCTTCTCTATTTTACTTTTATATAAAACCTTTTATGGTAGGTTTTGAATTTTTACATTTTTATTTTAAATTTTTTAATTAATTTAGAATTGATATGTGTCAACATCTGAATGATACAATTGACACGTGTAACGATCTTCTTAATTAGTAATTTTGTCATCAACCTTTATATAATAAGATTTATGAATGACAAACCATACTCCTGTAGTTTTTACCAAATCATAAAAGTACCTTATGAGTTACATTTCTGCCTCAGAACCTGAGATTTTGATTGACGAATTTTACCTTAACTGAAAGGTGATTTTCTTGATGATTATTGACGGATTTTACCTTTATATATAGCTTAATTTTTGCGACATAGAAACCTGCATTGACATAGAAACCTTGAAAGCTAGCGACTTAATGTATTATCATTTCCCTGGCCTTTGATAATCTAACTTGGCATTAGAATCCAAATTCTGGCATTGCTTCTCTGTACTTTTAGTATATGATTAACTAGTCCTTGATGTAAAACAACACATTATAATTAGTGCTTGAGTACGCTGTTGAAGTTGGTCATTGGTGATTATTACGTGAGCAGTAAGCCAGTAACCAACAAAGGTGACATAAGGACTTAGTTAACATGTCCCTCAAAGCCTAATAGCCTTCTTAAATCAAGTAAACGACAAAAAGATTAACCTTAGACGAAGTGTTCAACAATATCTGTAAAGTAATTAAAGAACAAGGACTTCACAAGCGCTAGAGCATTTTGTCATTGCAACGAGTTCTGCAAGGAAGCCATACTTTTCCTCATTGGTGTTTGTAAACGTTGAGCCTTAATTTCTCCAGGATTTTTGAATTCTTCAGGAAGTATCTTATTAGCTCCATTTCTCCTTCACACTCTGGGATCGAACGTCTCAATTCCACAAACTTGAGGGATGATACCAAACACTGAGGCACTGCTGAAAACATCACATTTGGTCCTCTCTTCTCCTCATTAAGTTGCATGGATTGGTCCTTAATCATTTCCTGCAAAAACATGAACATAGAAATAAATGAAAGAAAAAAAATATTGACTAGCTAGAGAGATGCACAATTAAAATATTTTCACAAACAATAAGCGTAGATTGGAGGGTTAAAGCTATTTCATTACCAATGTGAGAGATTCTAGTTTTGTGCAGCTCTCAATAATGGTTGGCAGCATTTCAAGATCAGATATATCAAATCTGACATTCAAGCGGGATAGGTTAAGAAACTGGCGTGAACCAAAACAGAATGCCTGGTAACAGAAGTTACACTAAATATGGTGAGAAACTTTTGTGGAGGAATATTTATAAATAAATATGAGCAGATGTTGAGACGTGTAAACCTTCCAAGTATTACTACTAATAACTAGATCCCTGACCCTCAAAATATCGGTGAGGATATCGCGAATCACTTCTTCAGTGGGGTAGATGTGCTCTGATCGCAAATCAATATCTAGTTTAGCAGGGAACCTCGAATTGATGATCTGAAAGCTCTTTGTTGAGTAAACCTTAGTCTTCAGACACTGGAGTAGAGGTGCATCAACCACAACTTGAATAGACGACTCCTTCATATTGATCTCGATTCTCTTTAGCGTATGAGAGCGCAATTGTAAAACATGTGCCTCACCATCATTCGGAGACCTGATGATTTTTAAATCTTCCAGAACTGGAGATCCTGATATAAGTTTCTGCAACATGGTCCCATTGGGACACCTAATATATTCTAAACGCATGATCTTCAGAAAAGGTAGGGAAACAACGGCATTAGGCAAGCAAGCGCAACAGAGTCGTAAGTATACCAGTGTCTTGCAGGTATATATGCTCAGGGGTATCTTATCATGCCCATAATAATCAACATCAAGATGTTGAATCCTACGCTTAGTCACAACATCAATCCATGAATCAAGATCAAACTCACCATAAGGCACATCGATATTTTTTAACCGGAGTTTGTGTATCCATGATGCTTTGTGGGAATCAAAAAACCTGTCACCAAAATCCGCAAAGTCATCGAGATTTGAGAGTGAGACTTCGTCGAGGTCTAAGTCCATTCCAGAAACCGATTGCCAAAGATTTCTCCATTTGGTAGACATAAGGCTTGTTCTGACAGCATCCTTGGTAGAAAGATGATAAAGAATTTGGGATATCAAATGTTCCGGTAACTGGCTTAGCCTATCTTCTTCTTCCTCCTGTTTCACTTTGTCACATTTTTTGTTTTTCTTTATTGTATTTTGTTTCTCAGAGCACACAAATAGTCTAATCTGCATCATCAAATTTAACTAAGATTAATAACTGAAAGTTACACCAATTTCGAGTTAAACTAGTTTTTAACTCGCGGTACACCGCGGGCATATAATTTATATTTATATTGTATCTATTTGTTAAATATTTGATGTTTTCTAAATAAAGAAATAACTAAATTTTCCGGTTGTTGTGCAGATAAATATTTATATTATTTTTGAACCCGCAATACACTTCATGATCATTTGTTAGTTATATTTCGTTTGTTTTGTTTAGTGTTTGAGATTCTATTTTGATTTTTAGTTATTATAACAAAAAATAAGGGATCTAAATACATAAGTAATTTATATGCTGTGATTAAGTCACATTTTACTAATGATTCAATTATTTTACACAATCTTAGTTAAATTAACTTGATTTTATGTAAAATATTCTAATATTAGTAGTGTTGATAAATAATTAAATGAGAATTTAACCCGTATTAACACAAATTTAATAATATTTTATTAATTCAAACATGTCCTCTTTATAACTCATCTACTCTATAACCACATTATATAGTATTTTAAACTTTTTAATTTTATATATTCGTAATAATTTATTTATTTTTATTAAGTTTATATATATTAATTATAATATTTGAATAAATGTCAATCGAAGTTTTTCTTATGTTAATAATCAAATCTCACAGGTTTGGGAAAAGAAAATGGGAATCAAATTGTTGTTTTCTTTGTTTGCGAATGATTCAGATATAGAATATCTTCAAAACATAACAAATGTGTGGTTAAATATATGATAGTTTCTATTTCCATATTGATTACTGTGATTTATTTAGTTTGAATGAAATGTAAAATATTTAGGAAACAAAATCTGTAGTAATGTTAGTTTTGGAAATTTTTTTAAGGTTAATGTTATAAATAACTTTTTAAATAAACAAAAGTAAAAGGGCATAACACAAAATGTACTTCAAAAATATTAATATAGATAAGAGATACGGACATACTAGCTAATCTAACCAAGAGAGAAGAAATAACATCATATGCGACGGCTTGTTAGGTTTAGGGTTTTGTGAAGACGACTAAAACCAAGGAACATAGATGGAGAAGAAGAAATCACTGGGATAAAAGTTTATGCAATACAAGCTGATTATCTTAACCGACTCTAATGAATTTTTTTGTAAGTGTAATAATCTATACAATGTGGAGTACAAATCAGAGATTTAAGAAAAAAAATCATATCATATATCCATGTTACCAAACAGGTCCAAAAAAAAAAAAAAAAGAAAACTTCCTTAAAACAATGGTAACAATTATTAAATAAATAAATGACTAACTCTTTTAATAATTGGTTATAAGTTATAATGATAGATTCTTAGATTTCATATATATATATATATATATATTTGGATATGGGTATAAAGCATAAATAATTAATTTTGAATATATTAAGTTTTTCAAATAGTTTTCTAAATTAAATATTAAACATTTATAATTAGGGAGTTCAAAAGAAATAAAAATGAAGAATTCCATTCAATACCCTCTAAAAAAAAAATTGAAGAGCAATCAAGAAACAAAAAAAAGGGTAGTTAAGGGCTAAAAATTCGGATATTTAAGCGACCATATAGAAAGCTATCCGGATCAAGGATAACCCGTTCGGATCTGGGCTGGGAAGGACGCGGATCCTAATTTTAATGCTTATTCTTTGGATTAGTTATCTAACAAAATTAAAAACAAAAAAACGTCGGATTAGAAAATAATTAAATCATTACAAGCTACTTACCATGAAAGTGGAGTGAATAATCTTATTTCATCATTCAAATAAACATATTCTCCAATCCTATATAGTACATACCATAAAAAGTGGAACAGTAATATATTGTAGCTAAAATATAGTTACCTTTTGAAATTAATACAACTAGAAATTGGAATCCTCTAAGTGGCATATTCTTCAAATATTCGAACATAATATTAATACCTAAACAAAATCATTTACAATCTTCTACAAATCAAATTTGTTATATCATGAATTCCTAATCTTCCCTTAAATATTACTATCATTCATTTTCCCTTAATCGTATATGTAACTTTTACTTACTTTCTAAGATCACCTCAACAATAAATTTGACGCCTACCTTCTTTATAAATACCAATCTTTACTCAACTTTGAGACTCATCAAGCAAATATATATTTTTACATCATTACTATCTTTATTCGACTCTACCAAAATGCTTCCTTTGTATTCCATAGATATGTCAAACGGTAAAACACATCATGACATAGTTTAAGTGAGGGTTCTTCAGTAAGAAAGGAAAAGCTAAGAAAGGAAAAGCTAAGTGATGGTCCAATGAGAATGGAAAACCATCGAAAGATTTGGCTTCACTTATGCAAGTGGTCTATTCTAGCCAACCAATCTCAGTTTATTTTTCTAATGACATGAACGACTTTATGTGGCCTTTTTTTGTATTTTTTGGTCATCATGTCTCTTTATGTACCTGTAATTTAGAAAATTAGAACTAATAGCACAATGAATTTTGGAAAAAGTAATGGAGAAGTGGTCATATATTGTTATTCTTTTTTTTTTTCTAGCTCTAGCTTCTCTGTCATATCAGTTTTCTTGATTCTGTACATAACAAAAACTGAAAACATTGATAATTGGACATGACAAACAAAGGCATATGAAAAAAACGATTAGTAGAAGATAGATGAAATCCTGCCATCTACATTGATTAACAATATTTGAGAGTACATGCTTAAAATTCTTACGTAACCCTCAATTGCAAAGTACATGTATAATCTTGAAATTCTGACCTTTGAATCATTAATGGAGTCTTATTACCATACTAAAGAGATAACTATATATACTAGCTCACTCATTCTAAACTCCTCTTTCTACAACTAAACAAGTCTTTAGGAATAACTATGTGATTCAAATTCAATTACAAAGAATTGCGGGTGGTGGATATATTACTTATTTCCCCATTTTTGTCCAATAACATTCTAAATTATTATCCATCTTGAAGCCTCTCAATATAACCAAAATTTTCGGGTGGGTGGATTTGAGTGCTAAAATATTTCAATCCGAAAAAAAATATTTAGCAAGGTAGAGTTTTATAAAGGGTAAGTTTGATGAAATTTTTAGTCTACTAGCATTTTTTTAATATAATAGAATTTTAACTTCTATTTGTGTGTTATATTTAGTTAAATAGTATTTGGATTGTTCATTATTTGTATAAATAATAAAATACATAATAAGTAATTGATAAGATATTATCTGATTAAGAAACAATTTTGCTAATAATTTAATTTTCTTACAGAATTTAGTTAAATTACTGATATGTCTAATATTCTAATATTTGTAGTGTTAACCAAATAATTAACTGAGAATTTAACCCGTATTTTGACATCGAATTAAACCTTATTTAACCAGATTCAAGATGTCAATTTAGGAATATGATGTTAAATGTAAAGATTGTATAGGCATAATTTAGGAAAATAGAATTAATTTTGAAGAGATATATTAGTAATCAAATTGGTGTAACGATTTTGTACACATATTAATTGAGTACTCGATTTTTAATTGCCATATTTTAGTTATTATTTTGTGTAATTTTGTAGGGATTAACTTTGTAAATAAATATAACTTAAAAGGTAGAACACAAAATGTACTTTAAAAATGTTAATATATATTTTACGGACTTATGGATTTTTCATGTACTTTGAATATATATATATATATATATATATAATAAAATAAAATTTAATAATAAAAGCTTATACTGCAAATTTTCAATATAAGAAACAAATATGAAAACTAAAACAGAATCACTAATGTGGAGTAATAAAAATTAATACAAACAAAAAACAAAACTACCAATTCACTTTGTTCTTAATTAATAAAATTTTAATTTTAACAACGGTAAATATGATAACAAGTCAAATTAAAACAATACTATAACGCCTTGACTAACAATTAAAAGATTTAAAATACGACAAAAATAACATATATTCAAAATACAGTAAAACAAAAAATATCTTGCGGTGTACCCCATGTTCAAAACCTAGAAACAAATAAACTAATCTAATATAGGTGAACCATATATAAAATAATAAGAATAAATAATTCAAGTAATTTTGTAATATTTTTATTATAACATATGATATATAAATATACTATGAATTATATATATGTTTATTCCATACCGGAGTTCGAGAATTTATGTTTTCGTCCAGTTCCGTCTCGTCCTGTCTCGTTTTCAATCGGAAATACATATTTGTCCCATATCTAGAATATCCCATATTGGTTTTAAATTCTCTTGTGCAATAGGAATTTTAAGAACGGTGTAGGTCATAATGGAACATGACAAAACGGAAAGAGAATTACGTCCACCCCCTAAATATTTGTATTTGTCTCAAATAGGTTTTCATCGTTATTAGCGGTTATATATCCAGTTTGATAGTTCACAAATTTAATAAAATCTAACGGGACTAATCATTTATTTGATTTAGTTTGTTGCCATTCCAACCATTATGTTGTTTAAATTTTAAAATACTGATGAAACCATTATTATTTCAAGTTTTCAAACATTAATAAACCAAACTAAAAATCAAACTAATCTTAATTAGTATAAGTTTGACTATATATACAAAAATAAATTTGTTTATAAACATAACCTACGTGCGGATCCGAACCTACTAACATCTAAAAGACTTACTAGATTCTGACCCCAATTTTATTTAGGGTTATTTATGTATCTGCAATCCATGTGTCGTGTATACTTTTTTTTCTTTACCTTAGCCGCAAGAAATGAGAGGAAACGATGACGACGACGATGATCTCCAATCTTCCAAGGGATTTGATGGAGGATATTATTAATAGGCTTCCCATGAAATCTCTGAAAGCTGTCAGATTAACATGCAAAAGTTGGAACAATCTATCCCAAAGTGAGAGCTTTAAGAAGATGCACATTGGTAAATTAACAAGACAAGGGGAGTCAATGATGATCGTGGTACAGCCTCCAAGTATTTATTTAATGAGCGGCATGGTTGAAGTTGATCCATGTATAGAGCTTAGAGGTAAACTTAGTTTCCCTAACAATCAAGTTAGTATATCAAAATTGACCACTATGAGGGTTTATTGTTATGCTTCTTGAAAGACGATACTAGGATTGTGGTTTGGAATCCGTATTGGGGCCAAACAAGGTGGATCAAACTCAGATATACTCACCTTCCACAAGGATATTTCAATTATACTCTCGGATACGAGGATAAGGAATCTTGTCGTAGCCTTAAATTGTTGAGGTTTGTAGATTTTTTTGGTATGAAATGTACGATTTTAATTCTGGTTTATGGACAACTCTTGACGTCGCTCCACACTGGGGAATACCTTGTTCAAGCAGAAGCGTTTCTCTTAAGGGAAACAGTTACTGGTGTGCTAAAGAAAGGAGCTCAAAAGGTTTTAAGGATCACATAATCTGTTTTGATTTTACAAGAGAGAGTTTTGGGCCGCTTCTGCCTCTGCCATCATGCGCTACGGATCGTGAATATGCATATGTGAATTTATCTTGTGTTCAAGAAGAGAAGATTGCAGCTTTATTTCACCACCACTATGATTATGAGTTTGAGGTATGGATTACAACTAAGATCGAGGCCGAAACGGTGACATGGAGCAAGTTCTTGAGAATTGATACGGAGCTTAGGATAAATTTTCCAAACTTTTTCTTCATTAACGAGGAGAAGACATTCTTCATGTGTGTTGGTAAAGACTATGGTTATGACTCTGAGTCTGAAGAATGTCCCAAAACATTTATTAAGATCATTGGAGAGGCTGGAGACTCAAAAGATTTGGATCTCGGAGTACCTGCATACGAAAACCGTTGGCTAATTAGTGTGTGCTCTTATGTTCCAAGTTTTGTCCAGGTCAAGAAACTTGCAGGAGGCGAAAGAACAGAACAAAGTAGTTTAGAAAAGCGTCAATTTGATCAAAACATGTTGAGACTTGCTGAAATAGAAAAGCTAATGAAGAAGCCAGATAGACATAGATATAGATAGGAGGAGCCGCAGTCTCGCAGAAGGAGAAAACGGGTTGATGAGAAGCAAAAAAGAGATTGGTTGCTAAGTTACAGGTAATTTTTTGTGTTCTTGTATCTTATATACTTTATTGGAAGTGAGGCTTATGGTGATTACACTTTGTGATCTGCAGGAGCAGACACTGAAAGGGTCGAGCCATATAGGACTTCTTGCATTATGATGTTGTTGGTGCTGTTGAGTTTCTCTTTTACTTTATTTTATGTTTTGATATACAATAATGTTTTTTTTGGGGGTTGTGAAGGATTGAACTTGTGTGTGACAAAACAGAAGTTGTGTTTTGTTACCAGTAATTTTCATGTATTTGAACTTGGTCTAGGCATGACCCAGGCATAGAAAGTTTCATCTATTCATCGTTTTTCACAATGGATTATTTAATTTGTTAAAACATGGCATATTTTTAAACTAAAATAAATATACACGAATATGTAAGAAAATAATCAAACATTCAAAGTAAAGATTGGAGAAGGATTCTCTAACTTAATTTCCTTGCAGTGGTAAAAATTAATATTTTTGAATCTAAAACCAAAGAAGAAATAAAACTGAAAATCTAATATTAAATAAGTATGATCAAACTTTTTCAATGATATCTTAACTGATTTTTTAACCCATGTAAGAACATAAAAAAACCAAACAAAATATTTAGAAATTAAGATATGATTGATGAGGATGTAAGGATTGTTAATTTTTTTTTTTCAACAAAAGAATCAGCTCAGACGAGCCAATTAGGAGGAAAATTGTCTACAAACAAAACATGATGCGGAAACACACGCGCTTGGTGTGCTAAAGAATCCGCTCATACATTAACATTACGAGAAACGTAAATCAAAGAGAAAGAAGAAAACTCTATGTGAGAATTGTTAATTATTTATATGATAAGAAAGGATGAAAGTTATATTTATAAAATATGGAAATTAGAAGAGTTACAATTATAATTTATATCGTGTTTAAATGAAAATGACTAGAGAAAAAATAATCAATTCATAATTTATATAATTTAAGTTACAGTTTAGTAGTAACTCCAAGAGCGCAAATCTCAACATGATGTTATGTATGTAAACAATTTCCCTTCCAATTTGTTTTTTAAGCTAATCTTTTGTAGTAAAAAAAATAGTAGTTATATATTTGTTTTTTTTCCACATATAGTCATATATTTGTTTAAAGCATAATTAATGTAGATATATATGATTAAACTGTTATATATTTGTTTTAATTGAATATAAATATTATCTTTTAAAAAATAAAATACAAATAGACCAATAATGAAAGACTGGAAATTTTAGTTTATATATATATGTAATTTTTTTAACGTATGAGGAGAAACAAGAGGATGTCAATGGTTCATTTAAATTAATAAGTTAAAAAAGAGTAATATATTAAACTTCGGATGCATGCAATTAATTGTTGAGTTAAACTAATAATTGTCAATGATTGCCTTTAAAATGAATGAGATGAAAATAGATAGACCGAAAATATAGATATGAATGGCTTTATCTTGTTTTACAGTTCAGTTACAAAATACATATAGAGTGAGTTTATTGACGATTGACATATAGAAACCTTGAAAGCGACTTGATGGATAATCATTTCCCCGACCTTTAATAATAATCTAAGTTGGCATTAGAATCAAAATTATGGCATTGTTTCTCTATACTTTTAATATATGATTAATTAGTACGTGTTTGAGAAGAAGAACATGTAGCTACTTAGTGTTGAATAGGTAGTACGTTGATATCAAATTCGAAAGAAAACTGGTCACTGGTGATAAGCACTTTGTCTCTCAGAGCCCAAAAGATTAACCTAAACGAAGTGTTCAGCAATATCTTTTTAAGTACTTAAAGAACAAGGACTTTACAAGCGCTAGAGCATCTTGTCATTGAAACGAGTTCTGTAAGGAAGACACACTTTTCCTTTTTCGTGTAGTAAACATTGAGCCTAAATTTCTCCAGGATTGTTGAATTCTTCAGGAAGTAACTTATTAGCTCCATTTCTCCTTCATACCTTGGGATTGAACGTTTCAATTCTACAAACTTGAGCGATGATACCAAACATGGAGGCACTGCTGAGAACATCACATTTGGTTCTTTCTTCATCTTACCGCACATGGATGGGTCCTTGACCAATTCCTGCAAAAACAAAAGAAAAGCATTTAGTGGCGAGATACATAACATATTTTCACATATATTATGCGTGAATCGTTACCAATGTGAAAGATTCTAGTCTTGGGCAGCTCTCAAGAATTGTTGGTAACATTTCAAGATCAGATTTAGTAAATCCAGCATTCAAGCGGGATAGGTCACGAAAGAGTTGGAGTATAGCAAGATATCCTGGTAACAAAAGTTAACAAGTAAAAAAGAGGAACATTCTTGGTGAGAAAATTTAAATATTCTAATATATGTTCAAAGGCTGAGATGTATACCTTCAAAATAACATTATTAATAACTAGGTCCCTCACCCTTGAAATATCGGTGAGGATATCGTGAATCAAGCTTTTACCGCATGTCTTCTTATTGCTAAAGACGACATCAATATCCAGTTTGGTAGCGAAACCCAAACTGATGATCTTAAAGTTCTTTGTTAAGTAAATCATAGTCCTCAAACACAGGAGTAAAGGTGCATCAATCACAACTTCAGTAGACCCATCGATATCGATTCTCTTCAACGTATGAGAGCGCACTTGTAAAACCTTTGCCTTGTCAAACCACGGATATGGTCTGCTAATCAATAAATCTTCCAGAACTGGAGAGCCTGAGATAAGCTTCTCCAACATGGTATCATTGGGATATATAACATCCTCTAAATGCATGATCTTCAGACAAGGAAAGGAGACAAACTCGGCATCAGCCAAGGCGGCCCGAACAAGTTGTAAGTGTACCAGTGTCTTGCAGGTATATATGCTCAGGGGTATCTCACTAGTGGGAATGTAGTCAACACCAAGATGCTGAATCCTACGTGTAGTGAAAACATCAACCCATGAGTTGAGATCACACTTACCATAAGGATCACTGCAGATATTTAACCGGAGTTTGCGTATCCATGATCCCCTGTTGGAATAGAAAAACCTTTCAGCGAAACTCATAAACGCATCGATATTCGAGAATGTGTTGAACTCCACGTCCAATCCAGGAACACATTGCCAAAGATATGTCCATTTGGTAGATAGAACACTTGTTCTTACAGCATCTTTGGTAGGAAGTTGACAAAGTATTTCAGCTATCAACGGTTCCGGTAACTGACTTATCCTATCTTCCTCATGTGACACTTTGTCACAATTTTGGGTCCTTTTCTTTCTACCGACCATTTCTATGTCTTCAAACTAATCAAATTTAAGACACACAAAAAACAAAAATGAACGGTTAAGAAATGTTACAAAATTTCAACTTGAACCACATGAAAAGGCCATACATATATCACTATTCGCTGGAGAGACTCAAAACAGATATCGTTACGATAGAGAAGAACTAAAATTACATGTTTGCTAGGTTTAGGGTTTTCAAGGTTTCTGGAGATGACCTAGAAATCAAGGAAAAGTATGAAAAGAAGAAGACACCAGTTTTGAGTTAATTACCTATATATTCGTCTTCCTCCAGAGTCATGTAGCAGCCGATAGGCACAGTCGATCTAAGTAGGTGGTGCCTTAAGAGTTAAGACCACTGTGAATTAAGAATGGCTCTCTGTCCCCTTGCCCCTTGGGAAGAGGATTCGTGTGTACTTTTGACACAAACACCGTACCATTTTTTACCATTTACTACAAACGCCGTGATGTTATTTTATCTCTGTTTGGATCAAACCGGAAACACAGATACTAAAATGTAAAAGTTTTAAATTTGTATGTCCGCTAACACATACAAGAAGCAAAGCAAAAAAAAAAGTGAAAATATACCAGTTTGACACAAATTTGACAATTACTTGCTAGAATGCCACAAATTTTATGTAAAAAAAACTCAAAAGTCCTTAAAAATTTTAATTTGTTCATCGAAACAACAAATGAAGACCGTACTTTGTCCAAAATATATACGTCTAATATTGAAAAAGTGAGTACAGCTTTAAAAATTAATCTCAGCGTCAGCATTACAGTAATGCCATTACTAATATCAGTTTTTGTAAAAAAATATATATATATATATATCATAAGTTCATCACTAGAACAGTTTTAGCATAGATTCTTCTTACGTTCTTTATATATTCAACCTACCAGGAAACTCCTAAATATATCTTTTGCAATACTCTCAAACATATAACAAATAAAAATTGATGTTTGTTACAGCTAGAGTTTCTCCACGATTTCCCAAGTTCACCTTACTAGCTGTATTTCCGAAGAAAGGTTGGTAACGAAACTAAGGCAGCGGGACACAACCAAACTAAGGAACCAAACTTAAAGAATAATGCGAGTTAGAAACTTTCAGGATGAAAAATGTAAATGTCCTCGATGAAATGCTCGCTCATTAATCTCGTCCAAGCCAAAGGGAAGAGAGATATCTACCATTGCATTAGAGAATCCATAACGTTGAGTGTAGAAACTCTCTAACAAAATTTCTCACGATTTTGTCTCTACTTTTTAACAATCAAAGAAAGACGACTTCACATTTGGTAGAGAGTCTTGGGATTTTGAGGAGTTTCTTGACGAAGTCATCTTGAATCTGAAACGCATCATAATACAAAGGTGGAGCGAGTTTCTTGAGAAGTGCCGAATTTTCTAGAAAGTACCTTACTAGCTCCATTTCTGCAGCAAGTCCCCAGATTCGCACTTTTAAACCAACAAACTCGAGAGACGATAGCAAACACTGAGGCACATGTGAAAAACTGAAATGATTCATGATCCGCTCCTCAGAATCATCATAGGAAACCTGAAGATAAAAGAGATGATTAAAACACGATGAAAAGTTAAAACGAAATCTTCATAGAGATGAAAAAAAAAACATATAGGGTTTAGAAGATCATCACCATGGTGAGGGATTTCAAGTTTGGGAAGCTCTCAAGAAAGCTTGGTAACCATTTCAAATGTGAAGATTCAAGAATTACGTGCAGGCAGGACATGTAACCAAACTGAGGCAACGGTTCTAGTTTCGTGTATTCGCAGATGAGCTAAAACCGTAACGAAAAATGTATATGGGTCAGAAATATTGTTCATGATAGAATATGGTACATCTCCAGTACCGGAATTGACATATATAGATACCTGGAGTGTTTCTTGATGTATGCTCATATCCTTGACTTTTGAAATCAGGGGGAGAAAACTATGCAATCTACTTTTCTGTGATGAAAGATTGCTTGCTTCACACAATGAAGGAATGCGGAGAACTAACTTGACATTGGAATCCGTATTGGTTATCATAAAGCTTTCTGGCAAGTTACCATCAATGTTCAAAAAGTGTAGTTGAGGAGCATCAATCACAATTCCTGAACCAGAATCAGACAGAGAAAACACTGATTCTATACTGATTTTCTTCAATGCCCTAGAGAGCACCCGAAAGACTGTTGCATCATACCGAACACGTCCCTTAATCTCTAGCTCCTCCAGAACAGGGCAGGATGAGACAAGTCTCTCAAAATTGGCCTCGTTGTGGTGGTACCAAATAGATTTCAAATGCATAGTCTTCAAACAAGGTAAAGAAACAAACTCGGATTTAGGCAATTCCACCAGATAAGAGTTTTAATGATACTAGTGTCTCACAGGTATAAAGGCTTATGAGGAGCGTTCCACGAAAACTAAGATATGGGCAGCATAAATCTATGACGCAAGTTGCGAGGCTTCAGCTACCCAAATGGGACTTTTTTTGTTAATCGTTAACTTGAAGTAATGTATGTACGAAACCCTATTGGAATCAAAAAAGCTGTTACCAAAACTCATTAAGGCATTGAAGTCAAGTGCCATAGGCTTCTCCATCTTTTGGTTAAAACGCTTGTCTTAACACTGTCCTGTGGAGGAAGATGAGAAAGTATGAGACAGATCAAAGGATCAGGTAATTGGTTTATCCTATCTTCCTTCAATCTCTGACCTAACCCTCGGCGATAAGCCTGATTCGCTCTCTCTCTCCCAACCATGTCTTTTCTTTTCTTCTGTCGAATAGAACACTACTTTTTCCTTCAGAACAACCAAATCTGCTTCAAAAATTGAAACCGCAGGTCAAAATTGAAACCCAGAATTAACTTCAACATCAACATTGAGAAAGAGAGACAACGAACCACGTGGAGACAACTTAGGGCTTTTGAAGGTCTTATGAGAAATTTATAGGAAAACAATAAGGGTTAAGTAAGAAGAAGAACCTGAGTACTATAGATGCTTGCCCCGGAGCTGTAGATCGTATAAATTTGGAATTTGGTAAATTTGTCGGGTTTTGCTTCGAGCTAGCGCAGTGCACTTAGGTCTAAAGATGACTCTTTTGACTACCAAAAATAATTAGAGATAATAATAATTCATTTATGGTTATTCTTTATTTTTAATTAAATACGGTTAACTTCAAAAAAAAAATTTATGATTGATTTATTTTTTTTTTAACTTATATAATGCTAACTAAAAACATAGTCCAATCGATTCTAAACAGTAAACAATAGTTTTCTTGCAAAACAATTTTCATTTTTGCACTATTTCAAACATCAGTTTAAGTTTCAATTTACCTTAAAAAATAGATTTTAGCTTCTTTATTGCCATGGGACATGTAACCAAACTGAAGGCAGTGGTTTTGCCTCAATTGCCAAGAATAGATTTTAGATTCTTTATTTAGTGTTTTTTAGTGTAAAGAAAAAAGTGAATATACTAATCATATAATTAATATTTTTAGAAATAAATGTTTTTTTTAGAAGGTCAACATTGAGAATTTTAGAGGTGGGTTAATAAGGCACTTTAGAAATAAAATCGAACGATTTTTTTTTTTTTAAGCTTTGATGATTGTACACCGAAAAACGAAAACAATAAAAAGATGAGAGATAATGGCAAATTCACTTTTCTATGCCTTCTCATAATTCTCAGAGTAATCACTTGCTTGACTTGATAAGGATAACAAAAGCTTTCTTTTCATTTGAAGCTTTCCCTTTATTGTTTCACCATGTAATCAGAGCTCTGCCTACCTCTTTGGACTGTTTTGTCATTCTTCTTTAACCCTTGAGACTGAGCCATAGGAGTCATAGCCACATAGATTGAGTTTGGAGCTGACGACGCTGTAGCTGCTGCTGCCACTTTCGCTGCTGCTGCTGAAGCTGCTACCATTTTCTGTGCACCATCTCTAACTTGGATGTAGTCGTCTTCTATCACAAATAACTGCAGCAAAAACCAGTTTAGAACTTTAAAGCTTTGAGAAGAACACATAAATTGTTTGGGAATTCTGGGAAGAGACATACCTCGAGGTGGCTAGCAACAAAATCGTCCAGCTTCCCGTACTTTTTACGGTAATCATGCCAGTGCAGAGGTGCTAGCATTTTGCCCAAACGGTTTGGAAGCTGTATTGAACAAGAGAAACAGATATTATACAAATGCCCAATTTCAAATTCAATTGTTCACTCACATTCTGGTTACAGCTAGTTTGTTCTTACCGTTGAACTGATTCTGATTCTCCCACCAGCTGGTATAGTACGGAGGATGCATGTCAGAAGCGACCTTTCATCAAGAAGAGCGCTCTCTAAGTTCCTCTCAGCTTTCCCGGATGAGACTAGAGTTTCAGGCATAATTGATCCAGCACCATTATGTTCACCATGTGAAACCTGACCATTCGCCTCCTACATAGAAAGATACATTCAGAACATTTCCCCTGTTGCCAACCTAACAAGGCTCTACAAGCCAAGAGAATCTACCAGATAATCTGTGTATTGCATACCTCAGGTCTCTGATTTAGGGCATTGGAGTCTATCCTTAGGGCATCACGGAACTGTGAAGAAATGTCTTGAAAGCTATTCTCTGAGTGATTGGGTCCATTGCCAGATTTAACTGCCTGTTAAGGGGTACTTTTTAAGATTGTACCATATGGAAGATGTATAACCACATGTGAAAAAAGAACATCACCAACCTGTTCATTCAAAGAAGATGCCGGTGTAGAAGATCCGTATTGTGCTTCTTGAACATCTCCATACCCTTGACCAAATGACTGTTCATTGGCAGGCACTTCGTAATCACTCTTCGCATCAGAATTTATCAAGCCATGAACACCTTGAGATGGGTGCACATGATTCTGCATTGGCATCTGTGAACTATGTGGTACAGCCTGCAAAGAAAAAGCATGAAAGAAAATATTCATTAACTGTAACAAAATAAAACAAAAGATGCATTATACAGCTCTTACCTTTTGCTGCAGCAACACTGATTGTACAACATGAGGTGAAGGTCCCTGAGGCTGAACAAGCTGAGGCATCTCTTGTTGATGCATGATAAAAGAGTGCAGAGGATTCATTTGACCCGCTTGAGAATACCCATACATCCCAAGATGAGAAGCTGATACACCATCAACACGGTTGTTCTACACATAATCACAAGCGAAAAGGCAGTTACAGATAGAATAGGAACTTTGTAGGTGTTTTTGCAGACTGTTTGATTGCAATCAATTTTTGACCACAAGCAATAAAAAAACGCTAGTTAACAGACCCAAAAACAGATAATCTATGATGTGCAACATGACACAAACTAAAATTTCAACCAAACAGCATAAAATTGAGTGGACAAGGGATGAGACATATATTTCCAACTACAAGTTCCCCGAACTTCTGTACGGACCATCTTGATTTCCAGCATAATACTTTTTGGGCAGATGGATACATTAAACTTTCAACATCTAACACCTAAAAGTTACCCACTGACGAGCCCAACTGAAGTATGAAAATGTTTACATTCATCTCAACAGACAAAAAAAAGTTAACGAAAGGAAATTGCTAACGAGAATCAACAAAAACATACATGTACCTGGGTAGGCCTATCATCACTTGAAGTAAAAGATGATATGTTATCTGTGTTTTTTCCATTTGAATGGGCATTCACATTTGCACTGTCTGAGTTGTTTCCATGAGCCTCAAATTGGTTCCCACTGTTCTGGATAATCTGGGAGGCACCATTGGAACTTGTTTTGGAGAGCCCTCCTTCCCTTACATTGGCAAGCTCAAGCTGAAGCTGTTGCACTGTATGCGAATGCAATCTCTCCATCTCCATAAACTGAAACCAATGGAAAGGAGCAACAAAGGATAAGAGTAGGAAAGTCTCGAGCAGCAAAACAATTAGACATTTGAAGGTATTCAGGTAACCAAACCTGTCTTTGACAACCATGCCAGAGATGGTTATACTGCTCAGTGCGTTCTCGCAATTCAGCCTGCAACGAGTGATTTGTAGAAGATTGTAAAGCATCCATCTCTTGTGCACGGGCAATCCAACCTTGTGCTTCTCTCAGTTGCTCATCTTTGTACAAGATAGTTTCTTGAGCAATCCGATGCTACAAACCATTATAATGAGAACATTGTTTTAGTGTAGTAAATTTTTAATAGAACAATGAGATATAACTCAAAGATCCATAACCATGAAATGATTTAACAGATTTTATCGTGTCATAAAAACATGGGAACACTAACTTGTTCCTTCAATTCATTGAGCTGGCTCTCTTTCTCTTGAATATGCTCCTGCAGTTCAGATAATTTATGTATACTTTGAGACCTCTCAGCTTCAGAGTGCTCACGCTCTCTTCTGCATATCAAAAAACAGAAAGAAAAAAAAAGTGGCCTGTTACATATAAGTACTAAAAGATGCCTAACAAAGGTAAAAGGAAAACACATAAGACCATAGCAAAGAGTAAAGATTTTCAAGAATTAAAAGCACCTGAGAGTGGCAAGTTCTTTGTTTTGTTCCCTTAGGAGACCCTCTTTCGCCCAAGCCTGGCAGAATTACAAGAACAACTTAGATACCTCATTCAGACTATTGAACTTATATCTTACGAATGGATAGGTATACAATATAAACCAAACAGACCGCTTCGTTATCCAGTTTAATCGCATGAAGCTCTCTGTCCTTCTCTTCTATCATTCTCTCCATCTCCCGAATAGATCTCTCCTTGTCATGAAGTTGCTCCTACAAATTTCAAAAACATTCCTTCATCTTCCTTGCAATAGTAAAGTGCTCAGTGAAATAGATAAACCAATCAAGGAGAAAAGAACCCAACCTGCATTCTAGCAGCAGCATTAGCATACTCTGTAGATTGAGACTCAAAGTTTCTCTTGAATTCCATTGCAATCATTTGGGCTCGAAGCTCAATCTCCATCTGCTGTAGTTCCCCTTTCTGTTTAGAAATGTTATGAATTTGCTGCTGCAACAGCTCACCATCCATAGTAATCGAATAGTAATCCAAATCAACCGGCTCGCTTCCATTCTACACTACAAGAAAACCCCCCACAAAAGAAAAATATCATCTTCCCACTATCCAATTAAGCAACACAAATAAGTAAAATTGCAAGAACAGAAGTAATTAACCTCGTATATGGTTCTCTCATCTGTCTGATTTAGCTTCAACTGTTCCAAATCCTACAAAGGGCAATCAAAATGTGAAGTGGGTAACCATAAAAATCAAAACTTTGCTCAAATTTCTAAACGAACATTGAAAGTTACATAGTCAGTGGTGTTTCCAACGTTATGAGAATCAGAAACGGCGCGCCACTCTTTCCTTGACGGAGTAGGTGGCGGATTCTGAAGGGAACCGCCACGAGTCGAGGCAACGCTCGAAGCGGTCTCCATTACTAAACGAAGATTCACTAAAACTAGGGTTTACCGGAAAAGTGAGTAAACCCTAGAAAGATTCTAGATAAAAGAAGCGTAGACAGAGATGGTGAATAAAAACAAAAACCCCTAGATAGATTCACGAAACGAAAGGAACGGAAATGGTTGCAATGTTTGACGCTGAAGAGACAAGAGCTCAAGACGAAGACTCGAAACTTCGGAATTTACAGAATCAATCATTTCGCTATTTTTTCTACTCCTCGGTCTCGAGTGAAGAAGATCGTGTTCTTGGTCCTTTGGGCCAATTGAACCAACCTATTTACGGCCCATATTCAGGCTTTTATGGTGGGGAACCAAAACGACGTGGTTTTTAATCAGGGAACATAATTGCGCGAGGGTGGGCAAAAAAACCGAAATCCGAAAAACCGAACCGACCAAACCGTAATAAATGGTTTGGTTTGGTTCTGGTTAAATCTAAAAATTCATTTGGTTTTTATTTTAATTAGTCATTTGGTTTAGGTTAGGTCTGGTTAAAAACCGTAAAACTGAATGATTTTTGTGGTTTTTTACAAAAATTTAGGATAATTAGATATAATTAGTTTCTCAAGCTTATGATTTTATATTGTACTAGATAAGGCCCGCGAATAACGCGGGCAAAAATTTTAAAACTTTTTGAGAATAATAAAGTAGTAATAGACATGTTTTTAGATTTTATCTTGTAACATTTTAATATTTAATATGAACTTCTCATATTTCATTTTAATACTCTCTCAATTTTATTATATAAGAGTTGGAAGGCTTTTTGCATTATTTTATAATATTTTCTCAAATTTCTATGTATAATTTTTATTAATATAACAATTTATGACTATTTGAACTATGCAATATATTTTTCGGGAAAACGATCTATTTTCCCACAAAAAGTATCACATCAAGCTAGATAGAGCTCAATCTTTGATCAACAGAAAAAAAATCATTATGTTCTTTTTTTTTCTTTTAATTTGTTTTATTTAATTTAATTCGGTTTAAATTATGTTATATTTGTTTTATTATTTTATTTAGTTGGTTCAGTAAATAGTGAACTGAGCAAAACCAATGTTTGTGGGTAATTAGGTGAAAACTATGTTTCAAAGGAGATATAGATCTTGAACTATGGAGTCTGAGAAATATAGATTGAGAAATATTTTCTCGGAGATATATAGCACGTGTTAATAGATTGAGTTCTATCTGGCTTGATATGATATTCTCTTGGAGAAATATATCGTTTTCGTATATTTTATTATTGGTTCAAGTTTTATAAATGACATAATATTTATTGTTTATTAATGTTTGTGTTTTTATCCAAAAACTCTTATAGGACATGGAGTACCATTTAAATATCTATAACATCGTAATAAACCATATTTTAAGTTTAGTTATAAATTTCATTTTAATGCATAGAATTAAATATTTTATATCAAACACAATTAATAAATCATATCAAGTCTATATTTTAGTAAGAATTGAATATACAAATAAAAATTAACAAAATATAATTTTAACTCATTTCATAATCAATTTTAAATAAGTGAAAGTTATAAAATAAAAGCATATATAAAGATATATAGACATTACCATCAAATTAGTGAAGATTCATTCCTATAAATTATAATATATTTTGTATTATCTTATGTTTTAACATATGCATTACAAAAATACATGTGTTCAAATTATAAAATCAAACATAAAAAATATGAATAATATTCTTGAATCAATTTTTTAAAAATGGTACATATTAATATTTGAATTTTTTTAATCTAAAATAAATTTCATCGTTAAACATTCAGTTTAGTAATCACATTTAACTATCTATTTCATCGTAAAACCATAATTCACTTCTTCATGTATTAGAATTAAAATATTAATAAAAAAACTAATATGAGCATCATATGAGATAATATGTATATTGATTAGTATTTTAAATTTAACAATAAATAATCAATAAAAAAATCAGTTAACATCCACAAAAAATTTGGAAATTCAAAAATATCCTAAATATTATTCTAGTATATATTGTAATTTCATAAGTAATACTTTTGTCAGTTTTCATCAATTAACCAAAAATTCATTCCTGCAAACTCAGTTTTTCTATTTTTCTTTCAGGTTTCTCATATTACTACATGCATTAAAATCTTTAAAATAAAACATGTAAAACTATACTAATACACATCATGAATTGAATTTTTTTTTTAAGTTCATTACTCTTTCAAGGTTTTGTGTGCTTACTTACAATAAAAATTTATATTACAACGATAAATATAATTTATATTCGACTAAAATTATGTTAAATAGCTTATGTTATTCTTTTTAACTTTGTTATTCATTATTTATTGATTAATATACATGTTTAATTAATTTCGTTTTTGTTTGCACATGTCAAATTTTATTGAGAACAAACGTACAATATAATTAGAAAGTATATTGATTTTGTTAATTTTCCTTTTTGATTTAGAAAAATATATTTTTTTATAATATAAACATGTAAAATTCTGTAAATAAAAGTAGGCATGTGTCATGATCTAATCAATATATTTGACATGTGTCACTATCTTGTTAATGAATAACTTTGACACTTTTTAAAATATAAACATATAAAATTCTGTAAATAGAATTAGACACGTGTCGACATCTAATCAATATATTTGACACGTGTCACGATCTTGTTAATGAGTAATTTTATCATCAAGATTTATATAATAAGATAACAATATCAATAATTTTTTCTTTATTGTGCTTATAGTTATTGATCTCCTATTAATCTATAGAATTACAAAACTCTAACCCTAAGTCTCTATTCCCTAACCTATATATATTCATAATTATTTGTTGTCATTGTATTTGTTCCTCTTACATGCGTCTCCTCCCGTGCAAGTCTGCAACTCAAACTACCAAAGGTTTTTTTTTGTTCTCTTTGTTTTTTTGTATGTTATTAATAAACTTATCAACTGATCATCTATTGTAAAAATAATCGCAAATGGCAGATTCAATTCAAGACCGTAATCCTGCTGAAAAAAGGAAAGCAACTGATATTGATGATCCTTCTCCAACGGTAAAAAAACAAAGTGGTCACCGCTCAAATGTCTGGAAATGCTTTTAAAGCATAGAATAACCGTTAAAAACCGTAACCAAACCGAAACCGAACCAAACTGTGATATATATTATTTTTATATGGTTTTATTTTTGATGAAACCGAAAAAACTGAACCGTAACCAAACCAAATTACTTATGGTATCTTTATGGTTCTATTTTTATAAAACCAAAAAAATTATAAACCGAAACCAAACCGAAAAATCGAACGCCCACACCTAAATTTGTGTCGTTTGATAAGACCAAAACGATCGCTAGAAATCCTAGAAGAGAGACCTCACCGTCACCATAATATTTTTTTGGTACCAAGAGGTCAATGTGTATCACAACGACGTCGTTTACATTACTGATCAAAACGACGTTGGTTTTGATCGCACTGGTCTCCAAAACTATTCACAGAAACGGCGTCGGTTAGGTGCGCGGTTTGGTCTTCTTCTCTAAAGCAAAAAAAAAAAAAAAAAAGATT
>NC_025702.1:13057582-13067646 GCF_000633955.1 Camelina sativa
AAAAAAAAAAAAAAGATTCGAATAGAATCGGAGAGATTTGAGAAGAGAGAACGAAGAAGAAGGATGGGGTACGTGTTGAGGGTAAGATTGGCTTCGTTCTTCGCCGGAGCAGCGACTGCGTCTTTTATCGGACTCTCTGTTCTCTACAAGGATTACAAGGTCGCTCACGAATCGATTTCTCAGCAGGTAAGCCAATCGATTCGAAAATTTTGATTCTTGTATCGGATCCATTTCATTCGATTGTTGCTTGAGAACAAGCTATTTCACCGTAGATTTTGTTTCCGAATTTCTGAATCGAGACATTTTCGTTAGCATAGTTGTTGATTTGTTGATCTGTATTGGACAAAGAGTTGAGAAATTTTGGAGATACGTAATGCATTCTCTAGGGTTCTATTGTCATCTCTGCGATTCAGGTTCGTATGCAACCTGTTTTGACCAATTTGGAGGAAGGAATCACACAGTTTTGGATGTTAGGAATTAGGGTTTCTGGTTGTGTTGTCATTTAGCTAGTGGTGAGGGGTTGGTCCTTGGACCATGGAAATGCTTAGCCACATATTCGTTAATGCTGTACTACATTTTTGAAAACATGTTTTAGAATTAGGTTTTGTGAATCTTGAGTTGCCAAAATTGTTGAGATGAGAACATCTTCAAACATTTAGTAATGTTGAGTATTGGTCGAGTTGAAGCACAATGGTCATCAACTCATCATAGTGAAATGTGAATATCCATAGCAGTATGATCTCTGTAAGTTATAGGATTATAGGATAGCTACTCGTTATACTGCATTTGCATTACAAAAACATGCGTGACAATTAGTTTTTTCTATGTGAATCTTGAGATGCCAAATTAGCTTCAAACATTTGGTAGTGCTGAGTACTGGTTGATTTGAAGCATAACAGTCATCATTGTGGATATTCATAGCAGCATTTTTCTCTGTAGCTTTAAATTTTATAGGATATCTACCTATTCGTTATATGTTGAGGTGCCATAGTGTAAACATGAGAAAAACTCCCAAACATTTGGTAATTTGAGTAATTAGTTGAGTTAAGAGACATAACCATTCTATCATGTGTTAATATCCAGAGAAGCTCTTTATTCTGTCGTTAACGGTAGATATGATGTTTGTTTTCTACAGGCAAAGTCTTTTCATGACTCTCTGAATAGAAGGATCTCTGTTCTTGAAAGCTTGAGAGAAAGCGAAGCTCCTCAGCTTGCTGAGACAACTGAATAGGATCTGTGTCGACATTGGCACTTTTTGCTTGGCAATGATGTTTTGAGTTGAGATGCTCTTTTTCGCTTTTTATGAATAACTTGGAAGTTCTCTTGTATGACTCTACTGTTATAAAACAATGAAGTTTAAGGTACTCTACAATGGACTGAAACTTGCTGTAACACTTGCCATGGAAAATTTGTGTTCGATCAATTGTTTTGAATCTGAAACTAGTAGAACCTTGTTCTTCAGATACAGAAACTTTTGTCTAGACATTCTAAAAGCTAGGGATCTACAGGTAGTTTTGTAGTTTTGTGAACAGAAGCTCCAGCAATAATGTTGAGATTGATTATTAGACCAAGAGCAATATGGTATGGTATCTCATGAGTAAAGTATGAGACGAACTAAAGAACCCAGTGTCTTTATATGGGCTCTCTGACTCTCACCGGTAAAAAAGTTGTGGTTTTAAATTAAAGAATGAAAACAAGTGTTAGATTAGCTTCGGTGAGGTTATATGATTTCAATCGATTTTGAAATCCAAACAAAAATCATATGTTATTTAATCACTAATTTTAAAATATTTATCAAAATTATGTGTTTTTGGTTATATGATTTACAAATACATGTTATTTATTTAATGATTTGTTTTTGCATTTCAAAATCCTGTTTTGAATGGATTTGAAAGAGTAAAATAGAAGGATTCAAATCCAAGGATAAAAAATGTTATTTCTAAAATCATATGTTTTGATTTCTATTATTTACAATTCTATATAGATTTAGAAATCACATCTCCGATAACAGTCCCTAAAATAATGGAAATTCTATTCGTTTGCACTTAGTCCTTGCGTTTACAATTAAAATGAAAGATTTGTTTAAAATAAGCATATGCGAATTCTAGCTTCTGAGCATAAGCATATGTAACCGCATTCTATATCTTTAATAGTTTAATTAGAGAGTACATGTGTTATAGCACAGGTTAAACTTTATTTTGTACAATAAAATTTTATAATAGTTTAATTATGTAAAATATTTTTTTGATATTTTATATTAGTTTTAAACTATTTCTGATGTTTTATACAATTCCATCGTATAATTGTAACATTTTACATTTAACTCATTGTCAGAAAAAAACATACCTCATTCATCTTCTAACTCAAAATATTTAACTTTATGTATGCTATAAATATTTTTAGATATATTTATTTCTAAAAACGAAATTAGAGTATTTTTTGTGATTTGAATTTTTGATATGTTATTAGATTCTTGACAAAGACCAAGTTAAACTATTTTAAAATATTTCAATAGTTTATTTATTATATAAAATTGTGCATTTCAAAAAAATGTATGAAACTAACTACAAATATTCAAAGAGGAGATGATGAGGAAGAAAAAGAAAAAAAGGAAGATGAAGAAGGAGATTGATCATACTCAATAGTCATAAGTATGTAATTTATGGTTTTGTATGTATAATTTATGGTTTTGTACATTAATTACACTTAAAACCATTGCAAAGATTTAGTAGTTTATTCTACCATTTTATTATCACCTTCTAAATTCATCTTCAACGTAATGAATCTAAACTAGTATTTTTGAAGTATAGTATTTTCTAAATAATTCTATATTTTCAAAGAAAATATAATCTATGTCATTGCTTACACAATAAAGTGGACACTGGATTCAGAATTTGAACCTCAGTTTATAGGACATCATAGATGATGTTTCTCCATTAACATTAAACTCTTTCACATCACTCTTTGTTTCCGAAAAATGGTAGCATCTGGAGACTTGGCATTTGGAAAACTTGCCGGCGATATCGATGTTAGTTCTTGTAAATATATCTCTCTCTGCTAATCTTTTTTCGTTTTTTTTTGTTATGAGATTTGATTTTGAATAAGGATTTTTCCCATTGACGTATATATTGTCAAGCGAGATCATAGATAATATGAAACTTGTGGAGAGAGCAAACGTACCAGTTATGTTTGATGAACTCCTACTAACCTATGTCAAACGTTCTCTCACTGGCGCACGTATAATCTTGACCGCAAATTACTGTTATTAACCGGTTGTTGGATAGATAAATATACGGGAATACTCATTTTTCCGACAGTAAATACTAGTTGAGTTGAGAGACCTAGGCACACCATTTCTCTGTAGATTTGATGGTAAAGGTTACCTCTATTCGTTATACAACATTTGCATAATCAAACGTGCTTTGGAATTAGTTTTTTTTAGATTCTTAAGATGCTAAAGTGTAAACTTTGTTGAGTCGTAAATAAAACCGTTATCTTTGTGAAGAACCATGACATCATTTTCTCTGTAGATTTTTTAAACATGGCTAGATTCTTTGTGTAACTCTTGTCATAAAAAAAAATTATGCTCGGTCTATTGTTTTGGATCAGAAAATCTTGTTAAACAGATCAACTTTTATTTAGACATACACATACCATCTTCAAAGCTAAGGGATAGTTTTCTTAATATGGGCTTCAATATCTCTCAAACTCTTGTCACATGCTTGTAATCTACACTTTCAAAATATTTAGTAGTTTATTCTTCTAGTCTTTAGTATTACCGAGTCACCGTCTATATTCAAATTCAACATAACGTAAGTTAATGAAAAGAAAATAAAATCTCGCAAACAAACCTCAAAGTCCCTAGCTTTTTGGTCATTTAATCTACCAATCCCGTTGTACAATATCTCGTTTGTAGAAAACAAATCTAGTTTCACATAATCAAAAGAAACACAATAAATAAGGAAACGAAAGAAGGAATCATAATGGAAAGACATGTCGAGCGCACATGGTGTTTGTATGGGTACAGATTCCAATGTGAGAAAGAAAATTAAAAAAGTGGAAACAAAACAAATATTATGAGAAGAGAAAGTGATGCATTTGTCTCCTTGGCGGTGGTAAGGTGGCTTCACTATCACCCGACACCTCTTCAAATTTGGAATACACCTAAGTATATCATAATTGTATTTTACACATTTCGTTATGTAGATACGACACTCAATCACGGATCATTGTTGTTGTTCCATCATTTTCCTCTTTTTATTAAAACATCAAAATAAAAACATTTTCGAAAACGTAAATGTTGGATCGCATCCAACCACTTAGTTATTATTTTTTATATCGTAACATTTCTTTCGAGATGATATTTATTTACTATACAAAGATAGGTTAAACCATCATTAGTGGTGGTTACTTCCCCCAAATTTTTTTAATAAAAACTAATAAAAAATATAAACAGGAGAGAAGGAGAAAAATCGTTGCTGAAATTACTAGGAAAAGAATTGTTACTTAGTATTTTTAACATATATCAATTTTTTACTAATCATATATTAAATATTTTTTTTTGTTTTTTTGAGCAAAGATGACACGTTCTCTCTAGTAACGATGCTCTTAGTGTCACAAAGGTAGCAATTGGTTTGATGGATATTTACTTCTATAGCTTTGTTGTCAGAGTACTCCAATGAACTCATATGTCACTTTTAATTGGATGTGAAAGAAGAGGAGCATCAATATTGAAATGGCAATAGACTGAGAAGTCATAAGAAATCTTTTTTATAAAAATAAACAAAAGGACAACTAGTGGGGATATGGGGTCCTGAAGAAGAGTGTGTACACATCAACTTTTGCCATTTTATTTGGTCTCGTGGCTTCTGCCTCGTTGGAATTAAAGCTTGAGACAAATAGAAAGACGTTCGTTACTTGGCTACCCAACAACTTCACTTTCTTTGCTCTTGTCACAATCTTAACCCATTTTTCCTTACATCTAACGTATCATTGATTCTTTGAGAATTTCCGTCTTCAAAACAATGAGCAAAGATATTTTATGCAATTTGATCCAAGCGGGTTAATTTGTTTATTAGTGTGTTACACTTTTTGTAATCTATGATACTTAGGGAAGGATGTTTTATATGGATCAGTTTACGATTTTGTAGTTAGCATGCCATATACAAGAGTGTTTAGAGCCAAAGTTTTCAATTAAACTACTATTCTACATAGTTTTACATTGCCATGTGCCCATGTTGATCTCCATATCTATCAGCCGTCAAAAATAAATATCTATGCCAATCTACAAACTAGACTCGGAGAAAAGTTCCCCACCGTTAGATCGTTACATCCCCTAATTGATATGATATTGATCTCAAGATGGGTCTGTCTTTTAAGGATTGATCCAAATGTCGGAAGCATGGAAGCATAGTATAGGACAATCTTGGCGGCAACCCATCACTACTCCATATCAATTGTATCCACCCCAATCTCTCTCCCTATTATGGAATTATATATATATATATATATATATATATATATATATATATATATATATATTTGTTAGTACATTAGCATGATATGAAAGTAAAGGCAAGCAACGTTTTACTCATTATCTTCTCACCAAATTTATATAGCCCACACAACCTTCAGTAAAACGTATCTTTTACTTTCTTTCTTTTGAAAAAAGAAGTCACATGTTCTTAAGTGTCTTCTCATGAAGATATAAAGGGCAAAAAACAAATCTCAAAAGCTTCACAAAGAGTTCTTTTTTTTAATCTCAAACCCTTTGATGGACTTTCTCAAAGTTTCAGACAAGACAACAGTTCCATGTAGAAGTGATTCTATGTTTGGTTTGAATCAGCAACAATACATGGAGATTCATCCTCATCCTCATCCTCATCATGCCATTACTCCTTGTAACTACTTCTCTCCTCTGTTCTCTTTTCTTTTCTTTTTGATTCTCAAAAAAAGAAAAACAGAGCATAACTAAAGAAATGTTCTTCTCATTGATTTGTTAACAGATTCAGGAAACGGAGTATTGGGTTGTTATTATTATTACCCTTTCACAAACGCGCAACTGAAGGAGCTCGAGAGACAAGCGATGATCTACAAGTACATGATCGCATCTATTCCTGTTCCTTTCGATCTCCTTGTTTCGTCATCTTCCTCTGCTTCTCCCTGTATCAATAAAAACATCGTCGGGGATCTAGAGCCGGGAAGATGCCGGAGAACAGACGGGAAAAAATGGAGATGCGCTAAAGAAGTCGTCTCTAATCACAAATACTGTGAGAGACACTTACACAGAGGCCGTCCTCGTTCAAGAAAGCATGTGGAACCTCCTTATTCTCGCCCTAACAACAATGGTGGTTCTGTTAAAAACAGAGATCTCAAAACTCTTCCTCAAAAGCTTTCTAGTAGTTCCGTAAAAGACAAGATACTTGAGCCAGTGGAGGTTTCTTCATCCCTCTCAAACTATATAGAATCAAGGTACTGCTCTTAAACTAGTCTTAGAATCATACTCTGTTTTTTTTATTCGAAGAACCATGCTCTGTTTTTTCGGTTTTGGTCTCTGTTTTGATGGTCTTTAGTTTTTGTTTTGAACTGGAAACAGAGGAAGCGAGATGTTTCGTGTATCAGCGACAACAGAACAAGAGAACAAGTATCTCAATTTCATCGATGTCTGGTCAGATGGAGTAAGATCATCAGAGAAACAGAGTACAACAACTTCAACACCTACACCTGTTGCTTCATCCAATGGCAATCTCTCTCTGTACTCGCTTGATCTTTCAATGGGAGGAAACAACTTAATGGGCCAAGACGAAATGGGCCTGATCCAAATGGGGTTAGGAGTAATCGGATCGGGTCGTGAGGATCATCACGGGTATGGTCCTTATGGTGTGTCTGCTTCACTAGAGGAGATGTCAAGCTGGCTTGCTCCGATGTCTACCACGCCTGGAGGACCATTAGCGGAGATACTAAGGCCGAGCCCGCATTTGGCTATATCCGGCGATATTGAATCGTATAGCTTGACGGCGACTCCAAGCTCGTCGCCGTCTAGAGTGGTGAAGAAGATGATGACTAGTTCAGTGTCTGACGAGAGCAGCCAGATTTAGAGATTATGGAGTTTCGTAATAACGACTTTTTTTTGTGTGTGTCTTTTGGCCTTTCTTTAATCTTGTGCCTGTAAACTGTAAACAGTCACTGTGATTAATTATGGAGTTATTATATTCGATCAATGCTATTTTAGTGAATTTAGATTTTTAAAACTTTTTTATTATAAAAAATGAAATGATAATCAAATTAAGTTTGATTATACACTAAAACCTCTACAAACGGCACCATGAAATTTTATTAATTTATAAATGTTTTAATTTATCGATAAATTAATATTAATTTATGAAGAGGATTTTTATCAGAAATTCAGAGTTTAGAAGAAATTGCTGCTACTATTTTTCAAGGGAATGATGAAGTTGAAGAAGATATGACAGTACTTTTAGACCAGTTACACGTAAGGAAGCAATTTTCGCGTCAAGAACTCTCTACAATTTTTGGATGCGATTTGAGAAGACAACACCAAAAATTTTTGATGCAGTCAGAAAGATTAGAGATGCTCCCCGACAAAAATTCAAATTCAAGAAGAAACAAACAACAATAGACCATATTTCACTAGATTTTCTTTATATATATATATATATATATTAGTTTATTTGATTATTAATTTATGATATTGATGGGACCATATTTTTACATAGGATTTTTTAAAAAATTATTAATTTATTATTTTATCGAATAATGTCCAAAATTACACTAGTTCCAACTTGGGACCAAAGAAATTTATTAATTTATAGAGGTTATTAATTTACCGAGTATTAATTTATAGAGGTTCTACTGTATTCTGTATGTGGTTGTGTTCGTTTTCTTAATTGTTATTGTGTGTATGTTTAGATGAATTTTGAGTTTTTTACTTAGTTTATGTTAATATTTAACTATTCCTAATGTGGGCCCAAAAAAAGAAATCTTGATTTAATTAAAAAAATAATGTAGGCCCCCAAAATTTTTAAGGCGAAAAACCTAAAGCAAATCTATGTTTACTTGGACGACTACGCCGCTGTCATGTAGTCGTCACTGACTGATTCCGGTAATCCTTTCTTCGGTAAGTAGGTATGACCACGGTTATGGTTATCACTGTTACGGTTAGAAATTTTGTTTAACCTTAACCATAACCGTTTAATAAACGGTTAACGGTTACGGTTAAATACGGTTCATGTTGAAGCGGTTACGGTTATTTGATAATTTGATACGATTGATATTATTTGATGATATAATATAATTAAAATTATTTATTTATAATTATTATGTTCTTTTAGTGTACTCATATTTTTTTAGTATCATAAGATTCATATTAAATAAATAATTATTAGTATATTTTGTTATATTTTCAAAACGGTTACGGTTAACAAATTACGGTTTAACTATGCGATTAACCAACTGTTTTGATACGATTACTGTTAATTAACGGTTATGGTTAATATAATTTAACCATATATTTACGGTTAACGGTTACGGTTTTTAACCATTTTATATGGTTACGGTCTGGTTACGGTTCAGATACGGTCCGGTTACGGTCCGAAATACGGTTACAGTTTAATTTTGGTCATGCCTACCGGTGAGCCATCTAGTCTCTCCTCCTTAGCTTGATGGATTCTGTTGCCATTGATTCTCGTCAGAACTCCGACGCTCTGAACTCTCTTCTCGCGACGGAAGATGTGACTCAAACCTTGCATCACTCGTCTCCACCTCCGGCAGCTCCTGTCTCTACTCCATTTGTTCCCACTGTTGGAGCATGGGAAAAACCGCCTAAAATCATCCCGGAAGTCGAGCATGTCCGTCATGAAACTCTAATTCCAATGGAAAGAGGCAAATATGATCCGGATTTAGACATTCTTCCTCCAGCGATTAAGGAGAATGGACAATTACGCTATCCATGGGCAGCAAAGATGGACCCTTCCATCCGAAATCTCCATCGAACAACAACACCAACTTACATGGAAGATGGCACTCCCAAGGTTCACATTCCAAACCATGTCTTGTTGAGAGGACTTGAGAATCAACAAGAATATGTGATAGGTCAGTTTAATCGTTGCCTTACACCATATGGAGGTCTCATCAATGCAGTGGCTAATAGAATTTGGGGAAAAAGTATAAGATTTTCTCACGAAAACTTGGGGAATCCTCTTATTTGTTTCATATTCCGGATGCACCAACTAGAGCTTGGGTTTTACATCGCGGTTTATAGCACATTGATGACTGCATCATGTTCGTTGCTCCTTGGACTTCTGCTGATAGATTAGCTCTGCCAGAGATTACATCTGTCCCGGTCTGGGTTACGCTAAAAAACATCCCTAGTCGTCTTTACTCGCATTGGGGAATCAGTAGGATAGCTTCGGGTTTAGGTGAACCTATGGCTACTGATAAACCAAGGCTGGATCCGTCTCTAATGGGAGTGGCTAAGCTCATAGTTGAAGTTGAGCTAGAAAAAGGATTTCCACATAGAATTGCTGTCGAGGACAAAAGAGGCTATGTCTCTATGGTGGATGTGGAGTATTGATATGTTACGGTTTTGACTCACTTTGACCCCGTTTATTTGATAGTTTTATAGCTTCTTTTTTTTGATGAGACATATGAAGGATGATGGGGGATCTTCTTCTGATATTGTCCCAGGAGCATGCGGACCGTATCCTAGGCTCTCTCTCTGCTCAAAACAACTCGCGGACTCGGATTTATATAATTTTGGAGCAGGTGCTCGCTGGGTTGGAGCACGTGCTCTGTCCGTCCGGCTTTTTCCTCTTTGGTTCTCCAGCAAGAGCGAGTTAGAGATTGTGTCAGTCCTGCTCTCCCCGACCGTTTTGCACATAGCTGCACAGAATGAGAAAACAAAAATACAAGTGCAAGTGGTTTGAAAGGAGGTTAGGCTCGGGGTGGGTACTAACTTAAAATGAGCTAGCTATTCAGGATCAGCAAGATTGGCAAAATGAATAAGAAGTCCTGAATATGTGACACGTTCCCTATCCTAATGCCCA
>NC_025702.1:13068465-13068931 GCF_000633955.1 Camelina sativa
CTAAAAAGAAAAAGAAAAACTCAGCAATATATACCTGGTGGGTTGCCTCCCACCCATCGCTTGTTTTAAGTCATTAGCTTGACTTGAAAGCTCCTTAGGCAGTAGGAGGATCGCCTAGGGCGACAGTATCACCCCTTGCATGCTCAGAGACAGCAAGATACGGCTTCAGCCTCTGTCCATTCACCACAAATTCTCCTCCTTTTGTGTCCAGCAACACAACAGCCCCATATGGTCTAATCTCCTTGATGGTGAAGGGTCCGGACCATCGTGATCTTAGCTTTCCGGGAAACAGTTTCAGCCTAGAGTTGAACAACAAGACTTGATCATTAGGAGCAAAGGTCCTAGTGAGGATCCGCTTGTCATGGTAGGCTTTGGTACGCTCCTTGTAGAGTTTTGAGTTTTCATAGGCGAGGTGCCTAATCTCCTCTAGCTCATGCAGTTGCATCTTCCTCCTTTCATGGGCGCT
>NC_025702.1:13069455-13070258 GCF_000633955.1 Camelina sativa
TCCAAGTCAAACTCTTGAAGCAACAAAATCCAACGGAGTAGCCTTGGTTTTGCATCCTTCTTGGTCAGTAGATACCTCAATGCTGCATGATCAGTGTGAACAACCACTTTGGAACCAACAAGGTATGATCGGAACTTCTCAAAAGCAAACACAACCGCTAAAAGTTCTTTCTCGGTTGTAGCGTACTTGCACTGAGCCTCATCCAAGGTGCGGCTGGCATAGTATATCACGTGCAGCTTCTTGTCTTTTCTCTGTCCCAGAACTGCTCCCACGGCATAGTCACTTGCATCAGTCATGACCTCAAAGTGAAGGTCCCAATCTGGCGGTTGTACAATCGGAGCACTAACCAAAGCTCCTTTGATCGTGTGAAATGCTTCCAAGCAAGCAGAATCGAAATCAAACTTCACTTCCTTACACAACAGCTGGGTAAGTGGTCTTGCTATCTTGGAGAAATCCTTAATGAACCGTCTGTAGAAACCGGCCTGGCCAAGGAAACTGCGGATCCCTTTTACCGAATTAGGCGGTTGTAAACTCATCATCACCTCAACCTTGGCTTTGTCAACCTCAATCCCCTTTTCAGAAATCTTGTGTCCCAGCACTATCCCATCTCTGACCATGAAGTGGCATTTCTCCCAATTCAGCACCAGATGTTTGTCTTCACACCGCTGCAACACCCTGCACAAATTAGACAAACAAACGGAAAAGGAGCTCCCATAGACGGAGAAATCGTCCATGAAAACTTCCATTATATCCTCAATCAGGTCAGTGAAAATGGACATCATGCATCGTTGGAAGGTCGCTGG
>NC_025702.1:13073081-13098545 GCF_000633955.1 Camelina sativa
AATCGATCAGATAGAGTTATTGATACCACGACAGTGGATCAGTTTATATTTATGTTTGAGTTCTAGATTGGTACTTAATCTATGCCCTGAATAGTTGTTTAGTTGCTATCTCTGAAATTTCCGAGAATTATCTCTGATCTAGTGTTTTGCTTATTGCCTTTTTATACCGTTTTAATCGCGTTACTGTTACCAAACAAACCCAACTTCGAATTGTCTTAGCTTGAAATTGAACCAATAGAACCATAGAGTAAAACTTGGTCTTCGTGGAATTCGACCCCTAAGTACTACTTCTTTGCTGTGCACTTGCAGTAGGAAAATAGGGTTTAAAACTCTGTGTATCAAGTATTCTTGGATTCCATCAAAATGTAGTAAATGTGGGTTTGTAGGCCACAAAGAAACTAGATGCCTTCTCCTCTCTCAAGCAGGTTCTGTTTCCAATTTGGCCTCTAAGGTTGATGTAATTCCAGTTGTTGTTGAAGGTAATAAAATTCCCCAAACACCCCTTGTTGAGGCTGCCAACAGCACATGTATTACTACTCCCATTGTTGCACAAAAAAATCTTGTTGATTGTGCATCACCAGCTGATGCGGTGCTAGGTGCAAGTTCTGTTTCTGCCTGCACTTTTGTCTCCCCTACTCTCTCAGTTAAAGTGCTCTTGTTGAGACTACAGTTGAAGCTCTTGCTACCAACACCACTGCCTTATGCAGCCCTATTCCCATCAACACTGAAGTTGTATTGTCATCTTCTCCAATGGTAACTGTCACATTTTCTCCCTCTTGTTCAACTTCATTTCAAAATGAGTTTGTGCAGAAAAATATAGTAGGAAGTAATCAATTTGCTGACTTCGATGTTGGAGTTTATGGTTATGAGATGGGTGATGAATCCTCTCAACGTACCCGAGGAGGAAGGACAATCAAACCTATCCAAAAACTACAAGATCAATGGATTACAGTCAGAGGACGAGGCAAATGTGGTCGTGGTGGCCACGGTGGTCGAAGATGATCGATCCAAAAATAGCTAGAAGATTAACTTTCCAGTTTCCACTAGTTCTATCTTTCTCTTCTTTTAGAATATGCTTCATTGTATAATTTCCCGTTACTTTACTTTCAAAAACTATATAATCTACAAATCATATCCCTATATTATTTTTTATGCATTATAATTGAAACCTTTTTAACAAAAAAATAATAATAATAATAATAATAATAATATTTAACTATTCCCTTGTGCCAAAATATTTCATTTAAGTAATTTTAGTTTAAGTAATTTTGGTCCCTTTCGATTGCTCTGTTTAAAAGGAATTTCCCATACTAAAAATAACTTTTTAAAAATACAGAAAAAAATTTCTCATTAATGATAGGTTTAAGTCTTTTTACAAGAGTCCTGGTTTGACTCTGTTTTGTGCCATAAACATACATATAAAAATATATATTTCAATAAGTATCTACGTTTGATATGTTTATTTAACTTCAAATGTTCTAGTATCTTATCGTGTCCACACATAAAAAAATATTCTAGTATCTTCTTGCAATACCTATTTAGAATCGGAATACAAAAGATGCAGTGTACATATTATTCCTATTTGGCTATTTCTTATCCATTTATGGTTTTGTTGGATTCATCTGATATATATATACTTTTAACACACCCATTCCCTTCGTAACACTTTTTTTTCTTCATCTAGGTTTCAGATTGTTCGACTCTCTTCTTTTAACCTTTTTAGACTCCGCAAAAGAGACATGTCTCAACACCAAAATTTCGATACAACATACACGAAGATATACGTGGGAGGTTTGCCTTGGAAAACAAGAAAGGAAGGCTTGATAAGCTTCTTCGAACCTTTTCGAGAAACAGACCAATCTCAAGGTTATGGCTTTGTAAGTATCCAAGAACCAAATACCACGTTTAGGTTATCTCTTATATTCAAGAGACTATTATTCCAATCATGAATCTTTTTATGTTTTTATCTTTTCAGGTCACATTTAAAGATGCTGAATCTGCAAAGAGGGCTTGCAAGGATCTGAATCCGAAAATTGACGGACGAGTAGCCAATTGCAACCTTGCTTCTGTTGGTGCTAAGGTCAAACAAAACCAATCCAAGACAAACCCGATCCCTTTACGTCATGATGGCCTTTGTTTCAGTGCCCCAAGTTATCGCCAAAACCTGCAGCAACCTTCAAATTTTCATCAACCACCAGTAACTGCGTACGCTGGACCTCCTCATTGGTATTTTTCTTGGAATAAATTATGAGTATAGAAGTTTCTAGCCATGGTTTCTTTAGTTTAATGTAGTTTCTTGGTAACTTTTCAATGTTTTAGGAACCAAGTTTATCCGCAACATCCTCAACAGTGGTGTTACAACCATCCAAAGTTTTACAATTATCCTCAGCAGTATCCGCAATATAATCCCCAATACGATCCGATGATGTCATATTACCAACCTTACCCTATGGTTAACACGAACCAATGTTACTTTGGGACGCAGCAATCTACAAACGCTGTTTACCAAGAATCGAGCAGCTCATCGGCTACGCCAAAGCAGACGGAGTTGACTTCCACACCAGGGTCTTCGTCAACTGAAACGATATATAATAATAATACTAGTGATTCAGGTTCCAGTGGAAACTGTTGGATAAGCTTGAAGAAGCAAGCTTAGATTTAGGAATACTAATCCTATTGGTGTTTGGATTTCTAGAGTTATTAGGAATCTATATTGTTAGGAGTTATCTAATAATACTTGGTGTTTGAATAGGATTAGGAATTGTTTTTAAGTCTCTATATAAAGGATGTCAAAGTGTGACATAACTTTGAGAGTTTTAGAGATTGAGAGATTGTGTGAGATTAAGTTTTGAGTTATTTTCTTAATCTATTAAAAGAGAGTTATTCTTTTAAATTTTTGATCTTCTAAAACTAGATTTGGTATCAGAGCCTTACGCTAACAACATACAACGTAGATTAGACGATCATCAAAACTTGCAGGATCCACCATGGCAGACGGAGAAGGAGCTATCATTCCCACACCTCCGCCGAAAGCAAAGGAATTCTCTGCACCATCTGTTCATTGTCCGATATTATCCGAGACCAATTATACCGTATGGGCCATACGAATGCGCAACTTGCTGAAAATCTATAAAGTCTGGGACACGATTGATCCAGGCATCACCGACGAAGACAAAAACCAGACAGCTATTGGCGTGATCTTTCAAGCGTAACCAGAACATCTCATTCTACAAATTGGGGATCATACTACTTCTAAAGCAATCTCGGACATTCTTCACACACAGAACGTTGGAGCAGAACGCGTTCGCGCAGCACGATTACGAACCCTACTTGCTGAATTTGAAAGAATGACGATGTTGGATTCCGATACAATACAAACCTTCTCCGGGAAACTATCAGAACTCGCTTCGAAGACAACCTCTCTTGGTTGTAAAATCGAGGAATCAAAGCTTGTCACTAAGCTCCTCGATAGTGTGCCACAGGAAAAGTTTATTCCGATAATCGCTTCCCTGGAGCAAGTTTTGGACCTTCAAACTACTAGCTTTGCCGATATAATTGGACGCTTGAAGACATATGAAGAACGATTCAACAGAGCACGAGACAGGGGCGATTCGCAGACTAAGCTCCTTTACGCAGACTCTTCTCAGACCGGTGGTGGAAGAGGTCCAGGGAGAGGCAGAGGAAGAGGACGAGGGAGAGGACGATTTGGGTATCAGCAGAGAGATGTGTCCATGATTACGTGTTATCGGTGTGACAAACTTGGACATTAGGCATCTGATTGTCCAGACCGTCTTCTTAAACTTGCAGCTACAGCAACAAACGAGACAACTGAAGATGATTCCAAAAAAGCAGAAGCACTTATGGTCCATGAAGTTGTGTATCTGAACAAGAGGAATGTCCAGCCAGAGATGTTTGAGACATGTTCAGATAAGGTATGGTACCTGGATAATGGTGCTAGCAATCACATGACTGGAAATCGAATGTGGTTTTGCAATCTTGATGAATTAGTCACAGGCAAAGTGCGTTTTGGTGATGACTCTTGCATTACTATAAAAGGAAAGGGCTCTATTTTATTCTGTAGCAAGAATGGAGAAAAGAAGTTACTCTCTGATGTTTATTACATACCAGAACTCAAGAGTAATATCATTAGCTTGGGACAAGCGACTGAATCTGGTTGTGATGTGAGGATGAGGGAAGATTATCTTACTCTCCATGACAGTAATGGCAATCTTCTCGTCAAAGCAAGTCGCTCTAGGAACAGGCTTTACAAAGTAAGTTTAGAAGTCGAAGCCACCCAGTGTCTGCAGCTAACAACATCAAGCGGAGATTCTACACAATGGCATGCTCGTCTCGGTCAGATCAATCATGCCACTATCAAGAATATGGTAACAAAGGAACTAGTTTATGGAATATCTAGTGCGTCAAGAGAAGCAGAAACTTGTTCATCATGTTTACTTGGTAAACAAACGAGAAAGGTTTTTCCAGCAGCAACTTCATACAGAGCATCCAAACCCCTAGAACTAGTCCATGGAGATTTATGTGGCCCGATTTCACCATCTACAGCTGCAAACAAGAGATTCATCTTCGTCTTAATTGATGACCATTCGAGGTATATGTGGACAATTCTCTTACAAGAGAAGAGTGAGGCATTTGGTAAATTTAAAGTTTTTAAAACTTTGGTTGAGAAAGAAACCAACTCTACTCTTAAGACATTGAGGACCGATAGAGGTGGAGAGTTTATGTCTCATGAATTTCAGGATTTCTGTGAAAAGGAAGGCATTCATAGACATCTTACAGCTCCATATACACCTCAACAGAATGGTGTGGTGGAAAGAAGAAATAGAACTCTAATGGAGATGACTAGAAGTATCCTAAAGCACATGAGAATGCCAAACTATCTATGGGGAGAAGCTGTGAGACATGCAACTTATATCATCAATAGAGTGGGAACAAGATCTCTTGAGAATCAAACACCATATGAAGCTTACAAAACCAAAAAACCAAACGTTGATCATCTAAAAGTTTTTGGCTGCATCGCATATGCCAAAATTGAAACACCACATTTAAAGAAACTGGATGATAGAACAAAAGTGTTAGTTCATCTCGGAATAGAACCTGGTTCTAAAGCATATCGACTTTTCGATCCTTCAACTCGGAAAGTCACAGTGAGTAGGGACGTGGTGTTTGATGAAGACAAAGGCTGGAATTGGATCCACTCTACAACAGAACATTACAGAGAACCAGGAATGTTCAAGGTTAGCATTGGGAATTTTGGAAATCATGGAATTGCAGAAGAAGGAGACACAGAGGAAGCAGAACAAACAGAGGAAACAGAGCAGCATGAAGAACATTCAGATCTTGAGAATGATAATGTCTGTGAAACTAATAATGATGACCATGAAAGTGAAACAGAAAGTTTAGAAGCAGTACAGCAAATACCGAGAAAATCAGGAAGTCAAACCATGATGCCAAGCTATTTGAGTGATTATGTGCTTTTAGGAGAAATTGAAGGAGAATACTTACTCTTATCAATCAATGAAGAACCGTGGGAATTTAAAGAAGCGAGTAAGATGAAAGAGTGGAGAGATGCTTGTGAAGAAGAAATCAAATCCATAACAAAGAACAAGACTTGGTCGCTTGTAGATCTGCCCAGAAATTGCAAATCAATCGGATTGAAGTGGGTGTTTAAAATAAAACGCAACTCAGATGGAAGCATTAACAAGTACAAATCAAGACTTGTAGCTAAAGGATATGTGCAAAGACATGGCGTTGACTACGATGAGGTTTTTGCACCTGTAGCTCGTATTGAAACAGTTCGATTCATCATCTCATTAGCTGCATCAAACGGTTGGGAAATACATCATCTTGATGTGAAAACGGCATTCCTCCATGGAGAACTAAAAGAAGATGTTTATGTAAGTCAACCTGAAGGTTTTGTGGTTGAAGGACAAGAGAGAAAAGTCTACAAACTTCACAAAGCTTTATATGGACTTAAGCAAGCACCAAGGGCGTGGAACACTAAGCTGAATCAGATCCTCAGAGAATTAAGTTTCGTCAAGTGTTCTAAAGAGCCGTCTCTTTACAGAAAACAAGATAAGGAAGAACTTCTTGTTGTGGCTGTATATGTCGATGATCTCCTAGTCACAGGATCGAACCTGCAGCTCATTCTAGAATTCAAAAGAAATATGGCTATAAAGTTTGAGATGACTGATTTGGGAAAGCTTACCTATTACCTTGGTATAGAGGTTCTTCAAGAAAAGGATGGAATCAAGTTAAATCAAGAGAGATATGCAAACAAGATTCTTGAAGAAGCAGGGATGAGAGATTGTAACTCTGTTTCAACTCCGATGATGTTAAGTGTGGAGCTATCCAAGTCAAAATCAGAGAAGTCTATCAACGAGAAAGACTATAGAAGGATGGTTGGATGTCTCAGATACTTATTACATACACGTCCCGATTTGTCATATGTTGTTGGAATATTGAGCAGGTATATGCAGGAGCCAAAAGAATCTCATGGAGCTGTAATGAAACATGTACTCAGATATCTTAAAGGAACACTTGAGTATGGTTTATTCTTCACTAAAGGAGACACCTCAGGACTGATTGGTTATAGTGATAGCAGTCACAGCGTGGATATAGATGATGGACGGAGCACTAGCGGTCATGTGTTCTATCTCAATAACTGTCCGATTACATGGTGTTCACAGAAGCAGCCAGTTGTCGCATTATCCTCATGTGAGGCTGAGTTTATGGCTGCTACAGAAGCAGCAAAGCAAGCTATATGGCTTCAAGAACTTCTTGCTGAAGTAATTGGATCTGAGTGTGAAAAGGTGATGATACGAGTTGATAATAAGTCAGCCATTGCCCTCACAAAAAATCCAGTGTTTCATGGTAGGAGTAAACACATCCATCGAAAATTTCACTTCATTAGAGAATGCGTTGAAAGTGAGCAAGTGGAGGTTGAGTATGTTTGTGGAGAAAAGCAGAAGGCTGACATACTTACTAAAGCGCTTGGTAAGAACAAGTTTGGAGTAATGAGAAAGCTCATTGGTGTGCAAAGCAGCTCAAATGGAGACTTCAAGCTTAGAGGGGAGAATGTTGGATAAGCTTGAAGAAGCAAGCTTAGATTTAGGAATACTAATACTATTGGTGTTTGGATTTCTAGAGTTATTAGGAATCTATATTGTTAGGAGTTATCTAATAATACTTGGTGTTTGAATATGATTAGGAATTGTTTTTAAGTCTCTATATAAAGGATGTCAAAGTGTGACATAACTTTGAGAGTTTTAGAGATTGAGAGATTGTGTGAGATTAAGTTTTGAGTTATTTTCTTAATCTATTAAAAGAGAGTTATTCTTTTAAATTCTTGATCTTCTAAAACTAGAGAAACAAGCAATGTTAGATTTGCGGAGTTTGATGATGGTTCTTATGTTTATTAGTACTTCAAATATATCAATGGTATTTCTCTAAACCATATGTGGTTTTTGTGACTATGCTATAGCTAAATTGAATTATATAACAAGTTCTTTCTTTATAATCCATTATTGCATCTCATATACGTGTTATGATGACTCTTTGTATCTTATTAATTCGCCTGAGTTTTTCTTTTTGATTTTGATATCCAAATAGAATTCAGAATCAAATAAAGTAATAAACAAATGCTTCGAATCCGATTTAGATATCCAAATTTTGGGACAATTATTAACCAAACGTGACAATATTAAACCTAAACGGGTAAACTCATCTCATTGACGGTTACAATTTGGTGATAAGTTTCGTTGCCAATCATAAATTTCCATTAGTGTGGAGATATCTCAAACTTCGGAATCGCACTAATTAGGGTTTCACGATTTTTGGCAATCATGAATCCAGGTAATCGTTCTTTTTGTAATTAGGGTTCTACGATTTTTGCTTATTACGATATCTTTGGAGCGGAGGTTAATGTATTTTTTTGCCTTCGTTGCTTTTATTAATCAAGTTTAATCCTGTTCTTCTTCTGGATTTGTGGTAATTTAGAGAAACGCTTGTCAATTTTATAGTTAATCAATTTCAATCATGACAAAATCCTTTCGGTTCTGCAATGGCTCTTCGAACCCTAATTGTAGTGTTGAAGTTCTTTGTAACGTTTTTTTTTTCCTTCGTTATCTTAGAACTGTCTATTGAAAGTTTCTCTCCTATATATCATCCTATGGTTGGAATTTAGAATTTTATGTTTATTCTTCTTTGCAAAGTGTAGTCCAAATTTGATATGGTTTGTAACACAATCTTATTTTCAGTGTTGGGACTTGCATCTTGTTTCTCCAATGTTGAGTCGATCCCAATGCTAAATGGGTCGAACTTTTCAGAATGGAAAGAACGTTTGTTACTTGTGCTTGCCCCCATGGATCTTGATATTTCCCTCAGGGAAGAGCGTCCAGATGCCTTAAAGTGCATTGACAAAACCGAGCGTTGGGACCGTTCCAACCGCATTAGTATGATGATGGTGAAAATCCGGATCCCACCAAAATTCAGAGGCATTATCCCCGATGATGTTACAACCGCTAAAGAAGCTTTGGCTGCGGTTGAGAAGTACTATGCTAAAAACGAGAGGGCAGAGTCTACAATGGTGATGGCTGAGTTTTTGTTAAAGAAAAAAACGAATGAGAGTGTTAGAGAGCATATTATGATGAATATGAGCGTTGCAGCTAAGTTGAAGAAACTCGGGTTGTGTCTTCATGATAACGTCGTGGCAGGTTCGATACTCGATAGTCTGCCCTCAGAGTATGATCTGCTTAGGAAAACTTATAGCCGTATGCAACTTGAATGGTCGACTCATGATCTTATCTATCATTGTGTCCAAGAAGAGGAGAGGTTGAAGAGTGTAAACAAGGAACATGATCTTGTTGCTGGTAAAGTCATATGTGATAAAAAAAGAAAGCACTATGACGAATGTTTATGATTTGATTCAGGAGTGACATTTTGAATAAGCCATATGCTTTAGAGGCAGTATGTGGAAATAAGAAGCAACAAAGGTTTTTGGCATTTTAGTTGTTGTTTTTTATGTTTTTGTAACAGATCTATCATAATATTTTGTGGTTACTCTTATGTTTGATTATATTAAATTCTAAAAGGAACATATGAAAACAAAGTCATCCATCGATCATTGGATTAAAACAGTTCTTGCTCTTATCTTCTTGTTCTGTTTCCCCTGTTTTTTGCTCTGTTCGTCTATTAACACTGAAGTTACAAAAACACTTTATGATACTTACAGTAGGTTTTAAAAGCTAGTACAAATATCTTCGTAATACAATATGACAATACCATTAGCCGCAAAATCTCTAGAAACATCTAAAAACCCAAAATCTTATAGTTCAGGTGATTCATGGATAGATTCAAGCCTTAGTCTCTTATTCATTTCTATTCTATGTTCGTAATTGGATAAACATAAGATAAGCTGAGTATGCTGTGTGAGATTCACCTTCTTATGATGTGTTTATATATAGACAAACACAAAGATGCTCCAATTATTAAAATCATGGGTTGTGTTTAAATTGGAGTGGATAGTAAAAAAGTAGGTGGGAATGTAACAGATTCGGATCAATGTGTATCTTAATGAACAAAAGAAAATTAGAGATCAAGTCTTGAAAATGTTAACACGTGTACACAATGGGTCGGTTCTTGCACATAATAAAACATTATTTTTGGACCGACTTTTTAAAAATCCATAACCATATGGCTTGTCTAATACTTCGTGGTATATCATGATGAAACCTACTTAATCTATATCTGATAAATGGGGAAAAAGATAACTAATACTATTTGCGATTGGAACTTGGAAGTCAATAGAAAAAAAAGAATAAAAAAAATTGAATAAACAGTGGTATTTTCCAAATTTTAGTCGAGAAAGGATTCTTAAGTAGTTTTTATAAATAGAGATGATTGTAAAACAAAAAAAAAGTTACTTCATGTCCTTAACCTCTTCTACTAATTTACAACAAAGTTTTACTTTCTTTAGCCATGGCTCAACAAAACGATAGGTACACAAAAATCTATGTAGCAGGTTTGCCTTGGATTACAAGAACCGAATGTCTCAGAAGCTACTTCGAACAATTTGGAGAAATCGTCTATGCTAATGTAGTTTGTGATAGAGCAACACAACGATCAAAGGGATTTGGTTTTGTAAGCATTTTAAACAATATATAGTATTTTAACATGTAGAGTAATTATTGGTATACATTTAGTTTTTTTAATCATGAGTTTGAGTCATCATTATTAGGGCACGTTCAAAGAAGTTGATTCTGCAACGAGAGCATGCGAGAATCCAAATCATATGATAGACGGACGAACGACCAATTGCAAACTTGCTTATCGTGGTGCTAGGTTCCCAATAACCAACCAATCCAATACGGTTATCAATCTCAATCCTCTCTCTTTTGGTTTTCTCTCTAATCCGATTAATTATTACATTTTAGTAGTGACATGATAATTATTCATTAACAATCTTTTGTTCTTGTGTAAACTCAGGTCAACCGGTCTTTATGTACTGGTATTTTAATTTCTCCTTTTTCATCTATATTTTTTTATACAATTAAAACCAATTTGTAGCTATCGTGTGGTATTAACACGGAACTAATGATTTTTTTTTTTTTCCAAATTCAGCCCGTATAACCAGCGGTCTTACGTATGTTACCCTTGTATCCGTATTAAACGTAATCTTAATCTCAGACATGGAGCTTCATGTTCTGTTGGCATGCATCCTCGTAGTGAACTGGGTTTAATTATATAGTTCGTCTGACTTTTAATATTAGCGTAAGTGAGATATTATAGTAGACTTTTATGTCATTGCTTCTGTTTGAAACAGATTATATCATCTAATACTCTACTTTTTATTAGATTCTACCTCATTCAGGATTTTTTTTTTAATAAAAAAACTTTAATAAACTGTTTTGTTATTAAGGTTGACGCAACAAAAGGAATACCTAATTAACGAACATAAAGAATTTATTCTTGCAAGAATATGTTATATCAACTAAACTGCGACATTCTTTATTCGAGTCTTAATGAATCTTCTGCTCTGCTTCCTCGTACGTATCTGTTCAAAAACATAGAAGCTCCAATAGGAAAATAGGTGACTTTTACTTGATATTTCCCTAAAGTAGAGTGAAGATGTAAGAAAAAAAAAAAGTAAACTGACTTCAAGAAACACAGACAATTATATATATAACCCCAATAATCTCAAATCTTTATGCGTCTAGCTGAAGAGTAAAAAAGGTTAAAATAATCAGGTGAAACTATAGAAAAAATCAAACTTCCTCTGCTTTTCAACCAAGGATATGCTCTGTTTTGTTATTTTACCTCTCTATTATTCTATATAGACAGTTCAATGTAGCTTTACAAAAAGTACTAATCACCAGCACACAAATAAAATTAAAAAAACACCATCAACATACATAGTTTTACGCATAAGTCAAAGAAGCTAGAGTGCATATATATGGTTGATTATGATCTATATATTTCATATAGTTGTTGAGCAACGAGTCCCTTGTAGTGAAGCTAATGGAGGAGTGGTCATGTTCTGTCCAAAAGCTACAATTGCAAGACAATTTACATTGAACCGGTATGCGCCCGAGACCCATGTACCAATCTTCCACCGTAGCTTCCCGTCCATCTTCAAACCAATGATTACTTTACCAGTGGTGCGATCATGACCGATTTGATAACCGAAGGACTGAGCAACGGGTAGCTCAGTACCTTGAAGAAACGCTGTCAAGAGATTGATTTCTTCATGGGATTGGTAAAAAGGCGATAGAGAGACCTCTGAGGTGATTTGTTGTCCTCTATAGGCTGCGTAAACAAGTAGCTTGTCGTAGTAGATCCCGACTTTTTTGTTAGGGTTTTTGGAGAAGAGAGTGAGTTGGATTGAAGAGTTGAGGAGATGAGTGGAGGAGGAGGAGAGATTGAGGCTGTATATATCGGCTTCCGTGAGGGAGAACTCGGGTTTCTCTGGGTGGAGGATGAGCCAAACGAGTAAGATGATGAGGAGGAGGCCGCTAAAGAAAGTTGAGAATGTAAAAAAGAGTTTCTTGTGACGATGGTTGATGCTAATCCCTCCTTTCTTGGCGCAATGTTTTGGAGAAGTAACGGAGATTTGAGACATTTGGAGAGAGAGAGAGAAAGAGAGATGATGATGAGGAGAAGAAGAAGAAGAAGATGGACAGAGAAGAAGGAGAGAAGGCGAAGGGGTTGGTTGATATAAAGAGTGGAAGAAGAAAGCAATAAGCACTTAACCGGCAATTATCTTGGTGGTCTTTAGTAATGCTTTTTTTGACTTAGTTGTCTGCTTGCGAAGGTGTGAAAATATTGACCGTTGGATTAATTGATAAATGGACTTCTGTTTTCTTGCTGTCGTTTTTTTCTTTCTTTATGAATATATTTGCGTGAACGTTTTAGTTACTTATATTAGTGTACATGCTTGATTAGTTAGGGCAAACACGTACCAAATTATTAATAAAGTTAACACATCCTGAGACTTTGAAATGACTAGAAAAGCAAAAGCTTAATTCTCTTTAATTTCAAATGATTAGTATTTTGTGATATTGTGCATGGTAAGTTTTGTGATATATTGTGCATGGTAATTCTCTTTAATTTCAAATGATTAGTATTTTGTGATATTGTGCATGCGAAGTTAGAAGACAAAATGTCATGGGATGAAACCGATTCCATATAATTAAAGACCTGAGATGTGTAGACTAAAATCGATATCGAGATTTTGGTAGTTAAATCACTATATATGTTAAAGAAAGCACAAGTGTAGGATTAAATATTTTATTTAACACTTAGATTATTAGACTAATATGGGGTAAAATGATACATAGAAGAAAATAGTTGAACAAAACATTTGGGTCAAGAAGCTTGTATATATATAATAACAAGTTTTATGTAAAGTATATTCTTTTCTTTTTTTTCGATGTAAAGTATATCCCTATATATTAATAGAGAAGCATTCTCAACAATGATGTGTCGTCGCTAGAGAGCTCGAGACATTAATGAATTTATTGCTCTTATTTTGGATATTTACACATAATTGCTATTGAATGATTAAAGAATATTCCTTTTCAATTAATTAAAATAATCAAACATTTTAATTTTAAAATATATTTTAATCATTTTTATAACATTTAATTATTATATCATTATTAGATCTAAAACATTTTCAAAAACCTAAACTATTCACCTATTAAAAAAAAGTGATTAATATTCACATATTTAAATTTTCTAAAATAAAATTATCGCAATAATCATTATTATAGGAAATGTATTTATTTAATACAATTGGTATAATATTTCACGAATGAAACATATTCTTACAAAAAAAAAATTAAACGAAATAAATAATCTTTTATAGATTGAAGAAAGAGCGGATGATATATATTTAGTTGATACATAGTAATTTGATTATATATATTTAGTTGATACATAGTAATTTAATCAAAACATCATCTTACAGGTTTTATATTTGGTTATTACACTAACAAATTTTAGATTTTCGATAATAACTTTACTTATAATATTCATATTATTTGTATAGATTTATCCCGCACATAGTGCGGGTTGTTACCTAATTCATATGTATATTACAAAGAAAGAGAACGAGTCGTACGGTATATGTGAATGAACCATGAGTCCGAAGATCCTTTTGTCGGAACCTAGTTGTAAGTTTTTGCTCGATTTGTAGTATTTACATGAGACAACCCCACGTATTATTAAAACCATATACTATACAATTAATCGAAGTGTACAAGAATCAACGCCTCCAAATTGCTTTAAAAAGTTTCATCCTATGAAAAGCTTAGATTTTTTCCTTCCACAAAAGCAGCTTTTCACATTTTTAAAAACAATTGGATAATATTATATAAATAAATTGGATAAATATTTAGACTAGAAATATTGTCTAAAATCTGTTAATGTCATGGAAGACATGAGGAATCTATAATTGGCTTTTTCATAGGGAGGAAATATTAAAAAAATAGAGAGAAAAAGAAGGAAAAAAAAACCGTGGAAGCATCTCAATCATTTCATGGGGTTGTGCTTTTTGTGTCTTTATGTAGCCGTTCCTTTTACGCTAAGGAAAGATAGAGCAACTCGTGTATGCATCCAAATTTCTTTAGATTTCACAATAACATTTGTAAGAAAGTTTTATTGTATAACTTTGTTAGCCTAGATTGTAATAAGATGGAAAACTTAGTAGAAGAGATCTGATTCGTATATTCAAAAAGTAATGGATCTTAGCATGCATCTTGGAAGATCCATACTCTATAATTTTAAAATTTTCCTTTGGGAATACCCCTTAGAAGTTTTATGAAAAGAAAAAAAAAAAGCTTTCTGAATATAGCTCTAAAAATCATTTTAAATTTTAGCCTCTTCTGTTATAAAATTTTCACTTCTCAAAAGCGTAGGGACCTCTCTAACTCTGAGAAGTTGGATAAAAGGAGAAATGGAAACAATGCGACATACTAGTTTATTAATTTATATATGGATTGTATTTGTTATATTGTAGTATGCTTTTTGGTTCATGAATAAACTACTTATAAAAAATGACCCCATGGACTTTGGTAGCTAGTGTGCGATTATAATAATGCTCTTCACTTCTTTTGAAATACTTTCTGAAAATTGTTCATCATTGTAATGTTCTTGCTTTGGACCTAACTTTTTACGGTTTAGCTATTCAAACAATGAAGTGTGAAAAAGAGACTATGCTTTTCAATAATTTCTTTGGTATTTAAAAGTCACTTTTTGTTGATTTTTCTCAAAAGTTTTGTGTTTTAACGAAAGTGAGTTAATATTAAAAGAACCCCAAGTATATATATGTGACTAATGTTATAATTTCTATATGGTTGATGAGACTTCAGTCTTGCAACAAAAATATCTATCATCCAGAAGAGTTTAGAACATGCATGTAAAAATTGATATATATATTGTCCAATTTTTCTTTTCCTATATATTTGATATTTGGTCCAATCTGAACTGTAATAAATTTTTGGATTTGTCTTTTTGGCGGGCCAACCGAATGGGGCAACATGATGTGAACCGGATTTGTTGCGGAGTGAAATGAACTTTAATGCAACTTGGAATCTCCAATACATCGCTCTATGAGACCATGAAATAAGAAAAGCTAGAGGCAATTATCAGATCACAAGAATATATAAATACGAAAGTACTCACATGATTTCTTAGTAAGCTAGGGTCGATGGTTAAGTTATGTACAGGGCTTTTGGAAAAAATATGCAAACTGCTGGGTGATAGAAACGTAGTTTATAAAATGGCAAAAAGAAAAAACCATTTCTCGATATAATTAAGGGTTTCATCCTTCCGCATGGAATATGCTAATATTGTGTGTATCGCTTATCTTATTGGATGTCTCCTAAGGAGATAGGCCCTTAACCCTTAGTTGTTTTTCAGATGTATATATACTATTAGACTTGTATATATTGACAATTACAACCGATGTGAGATATACTAAGTAAAACATTTCTCCTCGACAAAGCCTCGTAACATAGTCATTGTTCCTAATGACATTTATATACTGAATTAAATTAATATAATGACGGCTACAACAAAAAAACGAAGGAGTGAAGGAATCTTAACAAAAAAAAAAGGGACCTGTCAGACCGCCGTGCGACCACCCCAGCAAGGTAGAACCGAGCCGAGTAACGATCCTCTACAGCACCAGATGCGTCGGAAGACATATCTGATCGCACTGTCATGGTTCATCAACCAGGGTTAAGGGCCTATCTCCTTTGAAATCAAGGAAACAGAGGTACGTCCTATAGGATAGATCCTGTTCAAGTAAGGTCGTGACCACTGTTGCTTTGTGGCCATATATAAATAACTCGTTTCTCCATAAGCTTATCGATGTGTCAAGAATTCTAGTCGTTGTTACTCTGTTTGCTGCTACTACGGTACTACCCTATTGACATGGAATAAAAAGCCTCAATGTCAATGAAGAAAACAGCAACAAATGTTGTTATTGCGGCTAAACTGTTTATGGTTGTAGCAGCTGAAATAAAGATAGTTATACTGTTTCTTTGATGGCATACATAATGAATTTGTGCTGCTGCTTTACTGCATATTTCTTCAGCTTCACTAAGCTCTTCTTTTTTGTCAAGACCTGAAATTTATATTTCATGGTAGATGATAAAACCTAAAACTAAAAGACGAGATTTTAATCTTAATGTTATCACAAGATTTGGTCAAATGCGAACATGTGATATCAGAGCTATAATGAAGAAGAAGAGTGTCGGACAAAAAAAAAGAAACCTGTCAGACCGCCGTGCGACCACCCCGGCAAGGTAGAACCGAGCCGAGTAACGATCCTCTACAGCACCGGATGCGTCCAAGAACAGATCGTGGCCGTTAATCACGCTCTGATCGCACGGTCATGGTTCATCAACCAGGGTTAAGGGCCTGTCTCCTTAGAAATAAAGGAATCAGAGGTACGAGCCTATAGAACAGATCCTGTTCAAGTAAGGTCGTGACCATAGACGCTTAGTCTCCGTTATATATACTGAAACTTTGCTCTTCATAATAACGATGTGGGACAAAATTAAAGGATCATATTAAAAGCTAAAGAGGATACATGGGTAGTAGTGATAATTGGTTGAAGGCCCACGTAGTTATATATGCAAAGCCCATCCCTAATCAGTTTGTGAAAGTGTATTCAGTTCCTGCTTTTAATTCAAAGTTTGTCATGTATAACGACCGAGCTAGTCAACGAATATGAAAATGCAACTCTCGTAATAATTTTACCGTATAATTAAGTTTGTGTTGAGTTACTGTATAAATTGTTTGTTTCTTGGGGTCACCAAACCATCTCAATCAAGCAAATCATTCTCCTCTAAAGAAAATATTAAAAAAAAAAAAAAAAAACGAAACAATAGTCACCATGGAAAGTAAGATCAAAACTCTTCTCTCCACGATTCTAGTTGTGAGTACTTTGTGTGCCACTACTTTAGTGAACCCGGGGCTAGCTCAACTACCAACCATTCCTGGCTCCCCAACTGATCTTGCAAAATGTTGGTCATCGCTCCTTAAAATTCAAGGTTGCGAAGTCGAAATCTTCAAATCTGCTTTAACCGGTAAGTTTGAAAACGTTGGACCAACATGCTGCAAGGCGTTTACGGAAATCGATGCAAAGTGTTGGCCCAAAATGTTTCCATTGAATCCTTTCTTCCCTCCTCTTCTCAAGGATGGTTGCTCTCACATCAATGCAGCTGCTCCCTCACTTGCAACATCTAAACTCTCTCTTATTCCTGGATTTTCTCTTCCTGGTTCTCCGGTTGATATCACAAAATGTTGGTCATCACTCTCTAGTGTCGAAGGCTGTGTAGCTGAGATATTCAAATCAGTATTCACAGGAAAGTTTGGTGATGTTGGACATATGTGTTGCAAAGCGTTTTCGGACGTAGATTCAAAGTGTTGGCCTCACATGTTTCCGCTAAATCCGTTATTCCCACCTCTTCTCAAAGATAGTTGCTCTCGCATCGAAGCAGCTGCTCCTACACACAAGTAATCAAGTAGCTATATATATGGGGGGTTTTATATCAAAATGCATTAAATTAGGCTTATTATAGCTTCTAGTTCTAATACTCTAGAAGAGTTTTCTTTATTCCAAACAGCCAGGGAAGTTATTCTTCACATGTAATGGTTACACTACGTCTTATTATCTACAATAATGGCATCTTTGTTATCTTTTCAATAATGGACATCTCGTTTGCTCTAATCTCATTGAGGGATAATCTTGATTCTTGAAATAGCTATAGCTTATGCCCCCTTGTATGATCTTGAAGACAACTTGAGCAACATTTTTTTTTGGTAGGAGACGGGAGACAAATGCCTCCCAAATTTATTCAAAACTTAAAATCAAACACAAATCTGTCTTGGACACGCAGTGTCATTCCTATCATCCGACAAGATCGACACAATCCTACTTGGAACTTCCTCTAAAACATGAAATCCTAAATGAAGAGAAAACATATAGGCTGCTAATCCATCCACAAGACGCTTAGCCTCTCTATACACATGCGAAATACGGACACACCAGTCCCTTGTTATAAAGTCATGGCACAGACGTACCAAGAACGACAGAGGATGCGAATCACTAATCCCTGTCTGAAGAAACCCGACCACCACTTCTGAATCAACCTCCAACTCTAAACGCGACACACACTTACCCCACGCAAAATGAAGACCGTAGTACACTCCCCACAACTCTGCTAGAACAGCCAAGCATATCCCTTTGTTCACCGCAAAACCACCTAACCAATTCCCTGACACATCACGTAATACCCCAGCAGCATAAGCCAAACCCGTATGACCCTGTGAAGCCCCATCTGTGTTCAGTTTCAACCAACCTTCTCGTGGTGGTGTCCAAGCTATCATGCTCTCTTCCCTTACCGGTTTATGTGTTGTACCCTTGTTCTTCAAAAACGCCGACGTTGCCTCCTTTGCCAAATCTTTCAAGAACTGCACCTGATCACGACACCTCCCATTCACTCCAAACACATTCCCGCATCTCCACTTCCAACTCCACCATACTGATATAGCAAACAATGTTGACCAATCACTACTCAAATTCTCATACAACCATTCCAACAAAGATGTCTCAAAAAATCGAGTCTATCTTCGTAGAGGCACTAACCTCCTCCATACCCCCTCCATATCTGGACAATCACGTAAAATGTGGATTATGGTCTCTTCCCCACCTTTACAGACTTGGCATAAGGTTGAATCCGTCGTCTAAACCGTTCTGCATTTGTCATTATCGCTTGATTCCCCACAAGCCACAGAAAAAACATTTACCTATGCCGGTACCGCCACACTCCACACACGAGACCAAAAAACAGCCATATCAGGTGATGGTATTGTACTCCGCGTGAGTAGTTCATACGCCGACGTGACAGTAAAGGACCCGTCTGAACTCTCTCCCCAAGACAAGCGATCTGTCGCAACTGTAACCCTGTCTACCACAATGGCTCCTAGTCGTAGTCTAGTGTCCTCATCAACATAAGCAGACATTCCTCCCAGGTTCCACCCAGTACCATCACGCCACATATCTTGCACTAGTACACTCAAACACTCCGCAGGTAAAGAATCACGCACCCCATCACAGAGAGGCTTTCGTGTGAGCCACTCATCCTGCCAAAAACGAACAGTACTACCATTCCCAAGCACCCATCAATGGCCCAAACTGATTACCTCCCTAATACTTCGTGCTACACTCTGCCACGTCGACGACCAAGTATTTTTAGGTGATAACCATTGCACATTATGCATATCACCCACCTTGTACTTGCTTCTGAGCACACAGGCCCACAAACTGACAGAGTCATGAAGAAGTCTCCAACCCAACTTAGCCAGCAAGGCTTTATTCATTTTTGCGGCCTGTCGAATCCCAAGACCGCCTTGTTTCTTCGGGAGACAGACTCTCTTCCAAGAAACCAGGTGTTGCTTCTTCTTATCACCCGTGCTACCCCATAAGAACGTTCTCGACACTTTATCCAACTCTTTCAACAAGCTTTGTGGCATCGAGATAACACACATAGTATGCACCGGAACAGACGAAAGCACAGCTTTAGTGAGTGTAAGACGGCGTGCGAGACTCAAACATCTTCCTTTCTAGGGCTGGGCATTCTGGTAACCCGTTCGGGTTCGGGTATTACCCATTCGGGTTCGGGTAAACGGGTTTAGAAAAATAGAACCCATTGGGTATTTTTAGATATATGGGTTCGGTTCGGTTTGGGTACTATCGGGTTCGGGTCGGTTTGGGTTACAAATTTTAGAACCCGATTAGTACCCGAACTACCGGGTACCCGAAAAAAATACAATTAAATTTAAATTAATTTAGTTAAATTTTGACTTACATAACAAAATATTTTAGATATTTTGATTATTTTTGATATTTAGGTATAAAACTAAATGAAATATTCAAAATTATAATCATAATTTTGGGGTAATTGCATTATATTAATGATAAATATTATAAATATGTTTATATGTTTGGGTTTAATGGGTACCCAAACGGGTACCGGGTATTACCCGACCCTAACCCGAACCCACTGGTATTAGAAAATAGAACCCAATAGGGTTTTATAGGCAAACCCGTACCCAACCCGAACCCGGTTTTTCGGGTCGGGTTCTGGGTTGGATATTCGGGTACGGTTTTTATGCCCAGGCCTATTCCTTTCCAACCAGCCAATTTCGAGGAGACTCTCGCTAATACTTCCCCAAATGTCTCCTTGTTTAACATCTTCTGTAATATAGGCATTCCCAGATATTTACCTAAATCTTGTGTAGATTTAATACCACTCTCATCAATGATAAGTAACATTTACCGTATAATTAAGTTTATTACAGTATGTTAAGTGTAACACTTGATATGTTTATTATGAGTAGAACTGGGACTTTTATCCGGTACTTGTTTCTTGCTTGGCTACGGGCTTCTATCTATGACGAAACAAATTAGTCCAATTTACTTTGCTGTTAGAAAAGAAATTAAAAATAGTCCAAATATATGTTTATTTTGGATTAATTGTTTGAAAGCCTACAACTTGAGTTACTGATATCAGTTTGTGAAAGTGTATTCAGTTCCATGTTTTTAATTCAAAGTTTGTCATATATAACGACCGAGATAGTCAACGAATATGAAAATGTAACTCTCGTAATAAATTTACCGTATAATTAAGTTTGTGTTGAGTAACCGTATAATTAAGTTTGTGTTGAGTTACTGTTCAGCAACACTTAACAAAGAATATTATTCTCTAAACATATCCACCTAAGAAATCAAGGCGATTCCTAATTCACGCAAAGTGTTATTTTGGTTCTGGACTTTTAGGTTGATGAGGTTTTTTTCTTTTTCTTAATGGGGTTTATTGCTTAACCTTTTTCCAAGATGATCATATGGCGTGGAACAAAAAAACAAAACAAACCCATAATTGTGAGCCTAACAATTGTGAAAATACCTAAGAGTCTAAGACGGTGGGTGTAAATTTACATTGAACAATTAGAATCGCACAAAGATAATGTTAGGCATTCATGGTAACCAAAAACTGTGTTTTTCCGACCATTAGTATATAATATAGGATTAAAAGATGATGAAAATTGTAAACGAAAGATTTGATGGGATGTTATTTGTAAATAAACCTTGCTAGATATCTTTGTTTTTGTTTCTTGCTATCCAATCAACCTTTGGATTCATTTGTTAGAAGTGGAGGTCGTGACGATTGAGTGATCCGAGAGTGACGAAGTGTCTTGCTTTGCAGTTAATCTATGGGTCATATGGGAACAAAGATAAATCAACATGTAAGAATAGTTTCTGTTCATTATTTAGACACCCGAAAGGAAAAAAAAAAGAAACCTGTCAGACCGCCGTGCGACCACCCCGGAAAGGGAGAACCGAACCGAGTAACGATCCTCTACAGTACCGGATGCGTCAGAAGACAGATCGTGGCCGTTAATCACGCTCTGATCGCACGGTCATGGTTCATCAACCAGGGTGAAGGGCCTGTCTCCTTAGGAATCAAGGAAACAGAGGTACGAGCCTATAGAACAGATCCTGTTCAAGTAAGGTCGTGACCACAGACGCTTAGTCTCCGTTATATATACTGAAACTTTTCTCTTCATAATAGCGATGTGGGACAAAATTTAAAGGATCATATTAAAAGCTAAAGAGCATACATGATTAGTAGTGATAATTGGTTGAAAGCCCACGTAGTTATATATGCAAAGCCCATCCCTAATTAGCGTTCAAAATTGGTCAAGAAATTAATGTGATTTGCAATATATTCGTGTTCTTAATCTTTGCTTCTGAACAGTACGTGGTAACAAAGCCATCTTCACAACCTCAGAAAGAGTGAAAACAAAACCTGTGAGAACAAGTAAAACAGTCATTCAACTCCCAATCATTGTGTTTTTTAGTATATTTAGAAGAGTTATTCCTTCTCTTGGATTATCAATGATGAATCCTAGAAGGACTAGTGTTATTAGGACGTCTCTCTGTGACTCCATGGCCGCTTATTATGATAGATTCCTTCCTTTTATGTGGTGCTCAGTTCTCACACATATTAACCTCCAAATTATAGGTTGCTGCTCTATCATGCTAATGGAATCTACAATTTTATAAGCATTTTCCCTTGCGGATGCAATTTTTTTAGAATGTTGACCATTGCCTTAGCGTAGTAGCATATTTTTGGCCTACCTTTAGTAATCATCTCCTGTTTTTTTTGGGCAAACTAGTAATCATCTCCTTTTCTTTTAGATTTTCGACCACTACATACATACTGGCTAGAAAATAGTGTTCGTATCATTTTAAACTAATGGTTTGATGGAGGTTTATTTGGTTAAATAAACCTTCCCAAAAATAGGGGTATGCCGCTTAGTGCAGAGAAGACACGGTATTCTTTAGTAAAAGGCGAAAGAATAGTTCGCTTTGCCTTCACTGCACGGCTCCGTGAATGTTGTAATCAGCTCTGATGTCTTTATTTATATGAGAGTTAACTCACTGATTCCTGAGGGTTTCAAGCGATGTGGGATGTGAAACGTCAACTAGGTAAAACTGAAACACATCTATCATGGGTTTATTTAGCGGGCCGTCGCTTGATTTGTAAAGCCCATCATAAATTTATTGATCTGTCACGTAGGAGTAAGCAACTAAACAAAGATATAGAGAGGCGATTTCCTTAAACCGGAGATTTCATCTAAGTCTAAACCGGAGAGTTCAACAGATTATTACGCTATGGAATGGGGAGCTTTACGCTCGATAATGAACGTTCTTACCATAAATCCAGGTGCTTAAAATCCCTAATTTCATGCCCTTTGAGTTCTTTATCGTTCGTTAACTCATCTTCATCATCTTTTTGAGTATTGAATTGTCAGTATGGAGCAATGTTTAAGTAACAAAAGACATACAAAATGAAAGTTGATCTCGTCCTACACTGACCTTAATTTAAAAAACAAGCCATAGATTATACTCATATCTTTCTAGACTTCTAGTCTCAACTCTCAAGCTTCTCTTGTTCGCTGTAGATTGAACCAAAATTTTAGGGAAGCTTTAAAGTTACAAGTCACAAAAAATACTCTAACATGAACACATCCGTTAAAATGTATGTAAATAATCATTAATTTAAATTACTAATATATTTGAGTTCATTGTTAAAACTTAAACATCCCCAACTTAATGTTATTTCTCTAATCGTAAAATGTAACAGTTCGTTCAATGTTTTTAATTGAAAAGGTTGTAAAAATTGTAACAACAGATGACTTATAAACTATAACTCTTCCTATAAACTTATTATATTCAATAATGCTACGCTATAAAGTATAAACAGTGTCTATCTTTCTGATACCCCAAACAAAACCATCTCAAACAATCTTCCCTTCTCTATATAACAAACACAAGGGAAAAGAAAAAGAGAATATAGTCACCGTAATGGAAGGTACAAATCAAGCCATCAACATTATGCTTTTGCAAAAATTAGTAGGCTTTTTTTTTTTTTTTTTCAACAAAAAAAATCAGCTCAAACGAACCAATTTAAAGGAAAATTGTTTACAAACAAAATATGATGCGGAGATAAGCGCGCTTGACGTGCCAAAGAATCCGCCTTAACATTTGCATTACAAGAAATATGACATAAAGAAAAAGAAGAAAACTCATCTCGATTCGTCTTGATTCCATCCAAATATGTTGCAAAGGCCGGCCAGTCATGAGTAGAAGACACCATCTTCACCAGATCCAAACTGTCCGTAAAGAAAACCACATCTCGAAAGTCGTGGCCAATCATACACCGCATCGCCCAGCTGAAAGTTACCACTTCTGCTTGTAACGGAGATAGACTACGCCGATAATTAGTAGCGCCTAGAACAGGTGACGATCCTTGCAAAGAAGTACAGACCCATCCTGCACCTGCAAAAGCATCGGTCTCTTTCCAAGAGCCATCTACAAAGCATCGATAACCGGAGTAAACTAGTGAAAGGGGATAACTACCCCCTTGTAACCGAGAGGTAGGAACTACAGGGGAAAGGATAACCTCCTCACCCTCATCTTCCAACTGTGCTTGGAGCCAAGATGTAACGCCTGTGTCCCGAAAGATAAGAATATTGGATTTTTACATCAGAAATTTGGTGGAATCGGTTTCATATCGGTTTAGTATCGGTTTAGATAAATTCTGGTTTAATTAAATTAAACCAAGGAACCCTAAATTTCTCTATAACTCACGCTTCTCTACTCTCTTTTGGGGTTGTGGTCGTTTTTGTAGAGAGGAAAAAGAGAACTTGTTTGTGGAGAAGGGGTGTGAGGAAGGGGAGGTTAGATTTTGGTGTGTTAGGCAAAGGACCAGAATCGTTAGGGTTTTGGAGGAAACAGTTTCGACATATCAAATCTTTGTCAAAGTTTCGTGAGACACGTTTTCTCAGAAACGAGTTGGACCCATCGGAGATTGTAACTGAGATCGTGGTCTCGTCTGGTTCATGATCGGCACGATATTTGGTGGGAAGCTTCGTGACGTCTAGGGCTAGCTGTTCACCGGAGGGATTTAATAGTTAACGGGGGTTTCTGGGCTGTTGCAGACTTTAGGAAAGTCTCAACTTGTCATAGTTGTTATAATCAGGTCGAAAAGGTGAGTGCGTGACCATGAGCTTACTCTAAGCGATTGGGTTGTATAACTTGTTTTGTGTGATTGATGTGTAGGTGTGGTGAATGTGTTAATGAGTGTTGTGTTCAATGACTGGTTTGTTATGTTTTATTTGCGGTTGTACTCTTGATTTGCTTGTGTGTATAGCTCGTAGATGGGTGGATCGCCTCACTGGGTATTTCTGGTAATACTCACGCATCTCATTATGTTTGTGGTGCAGGTAATGTATAGCGTGGAATCATGGAAATGAGGAGGAGGATGATCTAGGGTCTCGGTTTTGTGATGTCGGTTTTTAGTGTTTGTGTTGTTGGAACCTGGTTTAGAAACATGTTAGGTTGTTGGTTTATATTGGTTATGATTGGTAATGTATTTAAATTGAATTGGAGTTGGTTTGGTTTGTCTTCCGCTGTCCATGTTGATTTTGTTATTAGTTTATTGTTTGGGTTGTAATTAAATATTGTGGGGTATATTATTATTATTATTATTATTATTATTATTATTATTATTATTATTATTATTATTATTAATAATAAAAAAACGGGTCGAGTTGTTTCAGTTTGGTATCAGAGCCCTTACGGTTCTAGGATGGTTAAGTGGATGGTAGAGCGGCTAGGAGTTTAATTGGGGTGAATTATTTTCCTGTTGTTGGATATATGATTTTGTGAATGGAAATTGATTATGAGTAGTTAGTCAATTTGTTTGTGGTATGGAGTCCTAGTATCATCCTGTTCGAGCCTTCAATGAGATTCCACGGTAAGTTGTTTTCTGTATTGTTAGTTGTGTAGTGTTTTTAGCTTCTGTG